>NW_020955372.1:131059-180779 GCF_003031625.1 Empidonax traillii | reverse complement strand
TTTTTTTTTTTTTTTTTTTTTTTTTTTTTTTTTTTTTTTTTTTTTTTTTTTTTTTTTTTTTTTTTTTTTTTTTTTTTTTTTTTTTTTTTTTTTTTTTTTTTTTTTTTTTTTTTTTTTTTTTTTTTTTTTTTTTTTTTTTTTTTTTTTTTTTTTTTTTTTTGAATGAGGATGTCAGCCACTGTGTGGATAACTTTATCTGAGCAAAGTGTCTCAACTCTCTTGATAATAAGTGGAGAGAAATAGGAACTCTGAGAGTACAGCATATTTCCTACTTTTGAATAGGTTAGATGAATACATCTTACAAGTGGCTCCTTTTCTTTATTGTCTGCACAGAAAAATGAAGAATAAGCCTCTCAGATGTATGTCACAGGTATCTAAAGTTAAGTATGGGTATATCACAATACATCAGAGGGATCACAGCCAGAAAGAATGATGTTGCCTCTATCCCATGATACTAGAAGCTATTTCTTCTTCATATTTTAAGGACTTGTCATTCCTTCCATGTTCAGAATTCTCTACCTAAATCTCAGTGCTGGCTCTTGTTTTTCCCATATTTTTAACATATATATATATTTTAATTTACAGACACAGTGTATGGAGTCATTACTCCCTTCCTATTTGTGCGTGTATCAGGAGATGTCAGGCACTCAAATTGCTTTCCACACTCACCAAAATAGTTGAAGGATCACAGTAGTGGCTGTCTCACTGTTGGATTTGCAGATGCAGATTTCATTTGACAGGAACAGAATGGATTATGTTCTACTTTTCTGCTTGTTTTCTTTCAGTCTTTTACATTCCAGTTAATGCATTGGGCTTTGTTAGCTGAATACTATCAACGCTTCCCAGTCTGAGAAATATTATAATGTATCTGACTAGTACAAAATGCTTCTGCTGTGTGTTAAGTATAACATTATGCAGCCAATGAGATTTTAATGGCTCTTAAACACAGTTGGACTCCAGTAATAAATGCATCAAGACTTCAGACACTTTCACCCTCCTTATATCTGACTGAGGACAATGAAGGAACCCGAACATGTGGGACATATAATGAGATTTTTTCTGATCTACAATAAAATAGCCAATGCTGTAGCACTGTTTTCAGACTCCTCAGATTTAAACTCATCTCACATCAGATTTTAATGCACCAAAAATCGATATTAGGCTAATTTTATAGACACAGCAGCACACCTTCAATTTTTTTATTTCCAGATATTCATGAAATCCCTGATGATTCTTACAAGATGAGCTTTTTCAGTCACAAGTGATAATGAATCCATCTGCTTTAGAGATGTAAGATCATCAGGTGGCAGGTTTTCTATTCTTCCAGATTTCATTAAAACTATTATTTAAAAGAGAAAAGGTTGACCTAAAATTTTATTAATTTGGTGACTGACTTTCTTTTCTCCTCTCTTATTGCAGGCATGCAATTTGTCCTTACTGCACAAAATACAGCCCAAGTGATTTGCATGCATATGTGAGCATAAACTTAGGTATATTGTAAAGTAACACTGCACAAATATGAACACATTTGTCTTTTGCTTATATTGAAAAGTATGGAATTGAAAAAGTAAACTTGGAACAATTCTTGGCCTGCAAGTTATTGTATAGTTTAGGTCATTGAAAAAATAAATAATTTTGACTGGCAGCGTAAACAAAGTTAAATGTGAAGGAGCAACTTTTAGCTTTCTTCACACTGTGTTTTACAAAACAGCCTGATAAAAGCAGTTTTATTCTACCTTTTTATGAATTTCATGTAAGTAACACAGTCAGAGACAATTGAAAGTCACAGAAAATCCAGGACAATCTCTCATAAAGGAAAATTTCTCACCGTTTCTTAATAAATAGTAATAACTTTACCTCTGACTCAACACTATTCTCTGTGTTCCATTCATTTAACTCATTGAGATATTAGTACTGAAAGGTCTGATGTTACTCATCCTGCTACACGACTCCTTATTTTTCATTTCAAATTCTTGGTCAAAAATTTGAGCGTGACGGTAGAAAGAATGTAACACTGTAGTGCTATTCTAGAATAATGCTGGATGTGCCATACTGGACAGACAAGTGAGTTTTTCGTAAGAGGAAAGGTGGTAGGTCAGTGTTTATAACAAAAATGTTACGACTTGAGTTTACTAAGATACCGTTTCCTTAACACTTTTTATATAGCTGGAGTGCTTTCTGTAACTAATACCACAGTTTTAAGTCCATTTTCCTTTCCCCTTCTGACTGTTACATATTGTTGTAGGTAGTTTTACTGGAAGTTATGGCTTAACCATAGTAAGGTGTTCCTTTGCAGCAGACACAAACAGGGGGTTTAGCATATTTTTGAAAATGGTACTTTGTCTCTTATGTCTGGAAAAGCATAGTGAAAACTTTCTTGATCCGAGTCTCTTAGCCCTCACTTTTTTTCTTTTCAATATATAAAAAGTAATTTAAAATAAATCACTCCATTGGTTAGGCCTTCAGCCAAAATGTCTTTCAAGCATATTTACCCCAAGTAAAGAGGAGTTTGGTCTTTTAAGATACATGTTCTTGTATGCCAAACATTTGCTGTTAGATTAGACTTTGTTGTGAACATATCCCAGTAACATATTGCTATGGGCAGTCTTAGACTGTTTTATGTGGCTCATTATGTTATCACATGTGATTGTTCTCCTTCAAAAAGAATGATATACTGATGAAAAATGAATTTATAAGGAAGCAAACTTTGCTTAAGGACAGAGATAATAAGTTTACCCATGATTATATTTACCATTTATTCTTCTGTGATTAGAGGGTTAGAGGAGTTTATTGATTAGCTCTCTTCTCCAAAATTAACATAACAGGTTTTTGTTGTAATAAAATTAAAAAAAAGATTTAACTCATTTAAGCCTCAAAATCCATCTTTTGTTTCTAAAAACTTATATGAGTACATTGAAATGTAAGGTTTTTGGCCTTAAACCAAAGTTCATGGGGCTTTTTTCTTGAAAATGTGGATTTAGGAACAATACACTGCAATTACATTGTCCAGTTATCTGCTCTTTTCTGTTATGCTAAATGGTTGCCAAAGTTAACCAGATATGTTTGAACTATTTTGTTGAGGAAAAAACTGTGCCTATGGAAAGCTTTTTAACAAACTGAATTACGAGGGGGGAAATTCACTCATCTAAAATTAGACATTTGCCATTTGAGACGTTTCAGGGCTCCCAAGACAAATGTAGGGGTTGGGCGAATACGATACAGTCAGAAAGACCAATCTCCCCAGTGTTCAAAATAATACCGTACTCTTATATTTCAGCAGCTGATTCATATGCTGAATGTCTGCTCATGAGCAGCATTTTCTCATAGATACACCTCATGCCCTATGAAATGGCACCAGATATTCCTCCTGGCCGTCAGATGCCTCTTCAAAAGGGTATGGTTGAGCTGGAGGTCCCATGTCAACCTTATTAACTCTATGGGGACATCTTGCTTAACCTAAAACACCTCAAACGACACCAGTCTCCTCTACCTGGATAACTGAAATAAGATGTATGCTTTTTCAAGTGTGGAAACATAGGAACGACTATTTTCTTCAGGACATGGAAAAGGCTGTGTCTCTGATCAAATAAAAGAAAGGACGCCACAGCTCAAAACACAGTAGAAAGAGTTTGTTAGGTGTTTGTGAAGTAGTCAGGTGTTTCAGGTGGCTTTACCAGCATGTGGCAGGCGCAGTAGATGTGGATTGACATTTATATTTTGAAGTTTCAACTGATGTCTGCTGAATATCAATACCTGAATACCAAGGAGTCCCACGATGAGGGTGCTGCAGTGGAAGGTAGAGTTGTCTAGGCTACTCTCACGAGCTGGAGCATCATAGCACATTTTTCTTCCTACTGTGTTGTGGAAGATGAAGAGGGAGAAATTAGATACCCCTTTTAAACACAGAGAGTAAAGTATGATCTCACAGTCCCAAGCCTTGGAGGTCAGGAGAATTAATGGCTTATTCTGATAAGCGATAGTGATAAAGTAGAGGGAATGTAAATGAGAAGAAGGCAATTTGGATGTTTTGAGATTTTTTAGCCTATCAGGAAAAAAACAGAAATAAAAGAAATCCTCTTGAGAAGGTGGGGTGCTCATCAGTAGGAAGGGAAGCTAAATGATGTTTGATAAGAACTGATGTTTTTTTCTTCCTGAGTTTTTGGGGGAGATTTTTATTTTTAATCAGTATTTATTTTCCTGCTGTTATTTGAAAGAATGCATTTTCTGATGTAGAAGCCAGAGTCTGCCTGGTCCTTCAACATCATTACAGAAAAATTTCATTTTCTCATCCAAAATGATATTACTATAAATGCTTCTTAATACTGAATGCAGTGTAAACCAGAGTGTTTTATTTAAATGTAAATTTTGAATAATGAATGCAAGGGTATCTCTAAGTTCATTCAGTATCAAAATGCTGTTATTGGGTAAAATGAATAAACACTTTAATTCTGCTTTTGTATATGTATCTTTTAATATAAAATTTTGGAACTAGTCTAAAAGCAGTGCCACTCAAGACATCTTTATTTATGAAAAGTGATTTGTGATAGGTAGGACACAACTCTGTAACTCTTTAGTTTCATTGTGGATTCTGTTTGAGAAAGAAAAAGCTAGAACATTCAGTGTCCTTGTCATTTATGATATTTATGAAGGAAATTGCTATTGGTGTGTCTGCCGGCATGGTGCAAGGACGCTGCTTGTCTTAATCCCAGTTTCCCTCCAATTAATAATTACTACATACTTCCCTTGTTGTAGACTTCTGATATTGTATACTTGCTGTTGGAGTCAATACTTTGAACTAGACAAACCATTTTTGGCAGTTTGTTTTGTGGGGTTATTTCCTCAGGTTTTTATTTAAAGAAGTGCTCTGGCTTGTTGAATCCAAAAGTGGACTCACCCAAGAGCAATAAAATGGTAGTGCTCCATTCTCTTTCTAATTTCCTTTTACTATTAAAAAAAAAATCAATAATAGTTTCTAGTATATTAAAATTAAAGTAAGGTACTGTTTTCAGTATTCTTTTCTTGCATCCAAAGAAGAGCAACAAAGCTATTGAAGTATCTGGAGCACAAGTCTTATGAGGAGCATCTGAGGGAGCTGGGGTTTTTTAGTCTGGAGAAGAGGCTGAGGACAGACCTTATTGCTTTGTACAACTACCTGAGAAGAGGTTGTAATGAGGTGAGTGTTTGTCTCTTCTCCCAGGTAACAAGTGACAGGGCAAGTGGAAGTGGCCTCAGGTTGTGCAAGGGTAGGTTTAGATTGGATATTAGAAAACATTTCTTAACGGAAGAGGCTGTCAAGCCCTGGAACAGGCTGCCCAGGGAAATGCTGGAGTTGCCATCCCTAGAGGTACTTAAAAGATGTGTAGATGTAGCATTTAGGGACATGGTTCAGTGGTGGACTTGACAGTGCTGAGTCAATGGTTCACCTCTTTAGGGTCTTTTCCAGCCTAAATGATTCTATGATTCTGTTCTTAGCTATGACACACATTCACCATGGCATTCACAGTCATACCTGGCATTTTCCATTATTCATGTTTAAATTGGAGTAGTATTTAGTAACTTTATTAAACTCATGACACACCTGGGTTGAAAGAGACTGTGAAGTACTGCGAATAACTTCTTCCTGTCTTTAGCAATTCAAAAAGCACTTTTTGGTACTAAAAAGAATGGATGCTTTGCATCTGTAAATAGTAATTAAACATCTGTGAATAATTGTACATGAACAGATTAGCATTGAATTAAAAAAAGAGAACAGTGTCATTAAAACACAAACTGTAGCAATGCACAACTATAAAATTCTTCACTGCTGTAAAATAACAATAACAAAAAACTTCTGCCTTCCAGAGGGATTAGAGTTGATGTCGTTACAGCTTTCTCACTTTCTCTATTTTCCAGTGACTTATGGTGGTCTGCTCTCTTTAACTCTTCTACTCATCTAGTAGCAGTACTGGAATCTATCATATATCAAACCTGACAAATGCACATTCTTTTAATGTAAAATCAAAAAATCACCAGGTCAACCACCCATTCCTTCAAGTAGAGACACATTTTATTTAGGAAACAAAGCCTTCAATAGACAGCTTTGAGAGCCATTGTAAGAGTATCCTCCATTTCTTCTGTATTCTTCAAGGGTAGGAGGATCAGCATCTGGCTCAATCAGATATCTGAGAGGGCATGTAGAGTCTCTAGAGAATCCTTATGCAAGAAAGATAAATAAATTTCTCATTGGACCATGAGGGAAGTTTAATAAAACAAAACAAAAAATAAATTAAGAAAAAAAGCTAGACAATATAATAGTGTATAGTGAGTATTGTGTCACAAATATTCATCTTTGTGCTAGCAGTCTTTTTGAGAAATGCAGTATTATATGGTTTTCGCCTGTTTGTATGTGCCTTTTTCCTTTACTTTTTCCTTATTCCTCTTAAAAATCTAAGTCATGTTTTGATCAAATCTTGAATTAAAATATTTCAATAGCAGTATTTGCCTGACTAACATTTTCAAGTGTTAGGTAGTCTTGACACATTACATTTCTAAGAAGCCTATTGTAACAGAAGGAGTGAGCAGAAGTAAACAGAAATAAAAACTATGCAGTGAAAAATCATATAAATTGGCATTAATGGATCTCTTTGCATTAAATAGTCTTTTTTTAAGAACTTGAGTCCAATCTTTTTACAGTCAACAGGAGCCTTTACACTGAATACAGTGAGCTTTGAATTATTTCTTGCTATACAGGTTTAAAGAGACAATTTTAACTTAGAAAGAGACCTTTCAAATACATGGATTTTGCTTTCAGCTTATTAGGATAACACAGATTAATATTTTAGCCAATTGTAAGCTGCTGACAACATCCATATTATACAAAGTTCTGCAACTTATTGAAAAACTTCAAGTTTCATAAGCTCTATTCAGTGAACTCCTGTTCTGTTATAAATTACTAACTCCAGTATTATTGCAAATCCAAATAAACTCCCTAGTGACTACAGATTACAGTCACAAATCCAAAAGGTACAGCACAATATACTTTTCTTAGGTAAATTAATTATTTCAGTTCTGGGCAACTCAATAGTGAGAACTGAACCACCAGCTGGCTAATATGTACAGTCAAAACATTTAGCAGCAGGTTTTTACATTAGTAACAGCAAGAATCCATTTCACGGAAGACAACAGAGAATAAATGATTCTCATTTTAAGAGTCCTTAAGGCTAAAGTGCTTTATCCTCCTTAAGTGTTCTGACTAACTAGCACCACATGATGTCATCAAGATTAATTTTATGTAGGTAGGTTCTACTGCAGAAATACTGTAGAAATGTGTACAAGACTGTGGGAAGTAGCGGGGAGAGAGAGGAACAAATTGTGCAAAATAAAATTTTTCATTTTCATAATCGAGCCTTACAAATCTCAATTCTCTTTGGAGCACGAGGAAATCTCCTTTTTCTTGTTGATGTGATTGTAACCTCAAAGATGGAAAGGACTAAACTCTTCCCTACTCTCAGAACATGAGTCAGTGGATAAGCTAGATGTTTTTTAGAGACAAATTTGCAAAGAATTGGTGCAAAATTTTTCTGGTAAGCATACAAAAGACAGTATATCTAGGAACCTGCAGTCATAGTTTGCTATTTAACTGGGCCAACAAAGATACAGGGTAGGTTGGGTTATGGTAGAGCTTTTTGGTTTTGTCCCATCTCCCTCACATCTCCCCAGAAACACCTTTTGTCATGTTATTTGAGGAAACCACATTAGCTGTAAAAAAGCATATTCAATGATAGTGCTTTAGCTGTCTGAACTTCCGGTAAAGTCAAAGGAGGCACAAAGCTGTTCTATAAACATCAGTGCCCAGTTTCATTGGAAAAAAAATCAGAATACCCAAAATGTATCTATCAGAGTAGCAGGTATAACACAGGACTTGTTAAAGACATTGATAAGTCTAATTTGTTTTGGATTGGTCTATTTCCTAAGAACTCTGATCCAGGCTTGTCGCAATTGACAGAAATTGGTCCATTAATTGCAATGGAAAGATAAGACACAGGGCATTCTGTAGACCCACATTCTTCTGGTGTGACAGTTTGAGGCCAGGAAGATTACAGTAATGCATTTCAAATGACACTAGTTGCCTGTGAAAGAAATCAAACTGACCGTCTGCAATCTAGCCAAAATCATCAGTGCATGTTGTCATTCCTTCAGCTGTACAGTTGGATAAACAGAGCCGCTCTCCAAATGCACCATTTGCCTGAACATACTTACCTAAACACACATACAAACATAAGACAATCATCTACCTTCTTGTGTGAAATTCTATCTCTATGTGACATGACCTCTATGTTCCAAGATACATTCTTGGGTATCTCAATGGTATTAGTAATTGGTTTTCAGCAATTAAATTGAGACCAATTGGCTTCCCAGATCTTCAGTCATTATAACAGAAGTCTTCCCCATTCCCAGACTATTCTTCCTATCTGAATTTAATGCTTGGTGTGGGCACCAAGAGGTGCATTTGGTGACTGACAGATAAGCCCTAGATACACTGGGAATTCACAATATTCTATCATGGTAGCTGGAAGTCAGGCATAATATTTTGAGCAATCTCAAGACACTAGAGACACTAGACACTGTGTCTAAGGCATTATTCCTCCTTAGTCCAGACAAATTCCCCCTTCCAACCCAAGTCTTTCCATGATTCTGTGAAATTCTGTTGTGCACAAACTCAGCAAAGAATGATACACAAAACCTATGAGTGCAAAGCAGCTATGCACTGGCTAATACAACAGATAACTGGGACTAATGAGCTAGCTGCTAGCCTAACATTAACATGATCCTGCAATGAGATATCCCAGACTGGAATCACTCGACAGCTAGGTTGATGCTCAACATTACTGGGTTTCCGTTTCTGCTTTTTGCTTTTGTGTTTTATACCTTCCTTTATCGCTTTTCTACTTTTCCAGTCCTTGATCTGCTAAACAACTGCTCAGCTATCTCTGGTTTTGCTTTCATTATATCACATGCTGTAGGTGATGGACTTTTCTCCACCAGGCTGAGCCAAACCAGTCTTGCCTCACAGAGAGCAGACTGCCTGGGCTGACACTTACTGAAGTCAGTACAAGATCTTCAGAAGACTTGCATTTTCCTGGGGAGATAGCTGGAGGCCAGGAAGAATACCACACTGCCTGAAATAATGCTGAGTTTCAGCAACTGAGTCCTCCAAGGGTCAACATTCTTCCATATGCTAGTTCCTTGATAAGTGCAAGCCTGGTAAAGGCAATAAAACTTTGTCCAGACTAAAACTGAAACCCTGACTAAAATAAAATAATTGTGCAATTATGCTTATTGAAAATAGTTGCAGGAATGAATAAAGAAGGGATTTTTTTTTCTCTTTTTTTTTTCCCGAAGAAAACTTTATATGTTTTAAAACCAAGACACGTCATGGTGAGAAACAGTGACAAATAAGAAAATGAAAATATATCTGTGTCACACAAATGCATAGACATCTAAAACGCTATTTTCAGCATGCATGTGGTGTATGGTGTAGACTATATTTCTCTAACTATCCATGAAATGTCTCTACAGGCATTTTTTCTAGATGGATAGTCTCTACTTTGTCTGTTGAATGAAAGAAACTGGGAAGATGGCACAAAATGCCACTGTATATGATTACACTCTCACTAGGAATACCAAGAATTAATATATTATCTGTTCATTTTTTTTATAAACTTGCCTGTGTACTATCCTCATATGTGCAGATTAAAATATTGCCAAATTAAATTTCCCCATAATTAACCCACTGGCTATGAAATTGTGATAAATAAGTGTATTAAATATCTTCCTTACAGGAGATTAGAAGACTTTCAGAATCTGATGGAAGAATCTATTAAAATATTCTTTCTGGACTACTTCCTCAATATTTTGATGGCCTGTTTTCTAATTTCATGACTGGGAGAGGACGTTCTTCCACTCCTTGAGGAGTGGAATGGACATTAATAGAAATTTCATATTTTACCATGGTGGGATTATTTTTAATATTGTCATAATGATGTTGATAATATTGTGTGCTTTCTCTCTTCTATTTCTTTTTTTTCTAGTCCATAGATGCAGACTATTATATAGACATACACATAGCTTTCAGAGTTAAGAAAAGGAGGATGCTTAGAGATGTTTTGATTTTCACAGGGACAAAAAGATCTAGGACAGAATGCATCTCTGTTGCTTAAGCATGCACTTTTATCTCACAGGAATCAGTGGGATATAGAAAGGTGATTAAAGATAAAGTATTGCTTGCATGCATTCCTTGAAGATGAAAGGTAAAGTTCTGGTCCTGTCCTGTCCTGTCCTATCCTAATCACGTTTATAGTTTTCCTTTTATTTGAAAGCTGCTTACGCAGAATAGGTGAGGGGAGGATGTATCAGTTGAACAAAGCAAGGTTTTTTTCTGTAAATTTTTAATGAATCTGAGAATTGATAGCTTTAAAATTAAAATTTTGAATTAAATATTTTTTGGATAATTTGATTTTTTAATAATATTTAAAACAGAACTTTTGAGAAATGATAAAGCCCAGAATAACCCCAATTAAAAAAAAATTTCCACTTTTTTTTTTTTCTTTCTGAGTCAACTCATTTATTTGACTGAATTTCACAAAATATTTTTCTTTAGGTGAACTTTATATTTTTCACAAAAGAAAGCTGAATCCGGTGCTTACATTTTGCCACCTTTAGCATGATGAACTAGTTTGCTGATTTGATGGATCAGTGTTTCCCATATGTCAGGTATTCCAGCCCAAAGTCAATTTTCCAGATATTTGGTCAATAAGATGTGGAGGAAATTCTTCTTTGGGAAAGAAAATTTTTAAAAAATTAGTGTTGTCTTTGAATGTAAAATATTTCCAAATGTTGAAATAGAAGGCAGATGAACACCAGGAGTAGAAAATCATAGTAGAAAGATGTTTACAGCATGAAAATACGTGAAGGAGTTAAAAAAAAACCCAGACTATGGAAGGATACCCTGTCTACCTCAAAACTTCTATGGCCAACATTATTCTTTGAAAATGAACTTACAGCCTTTCAGAGAAAGGCAGCTCAGAACTGTTTTTATCCTTAAAAACATGCGGTGTTGCATGCAAAATTTCGTTACAGTCAAAAATCACACCTTTGATACTGAGCCAATAATATATAGTGAGTATGGTACAAATGTTACCAGTTTAACCAAGTAATTATTGTTATCCAGGTCTAATTACAGAAAAAGGACGCAATCATAGAAAAATATCCAATAGTAATACAAATTAAAATGTTACACTCACAGTCCCAGTATGGGTACATGTGTAAATGCACCTCTTTTCCCTGGGGTTGTGTTTAGCTTTCCTCTGCTCCTCTGGTTCCAGTGGCCATCAGCACTCATCTTCATCAATAATGATGTCAGTGTTCCAGCTTTGTAGCAGAAGGCCACTACTGGTGCTGAGGGATCCTCCCTCGGTGCTCCTGGCTTTTCTAGGAAGGATTTACTTGCAAATTTTGCTAAATCTTCTCTTGAGTCTGCTTGCTTGTTCTTCCTTCATTAGCTCACAAGCCAAAGCTGTGTGTAAGATTCTATGTATGTATTCTTGAACTTTGTTCATTGTTGCCCTTGAACTAAACTGAGCTTTATTTGCCTCCTGAGACTGCATGCCTGTAGTGACCAGGAATAGGCCAATGGTGGTTTATTTGTAGCTCTGAGACCTCTCTTATCCTCCTCTATGTCAGCACCTCCACAGTCTATGCTACCATCCTATGCTTGCACTGCTCTAAATAATCTTTTCATTCTAGAGCTAGAGATACCTTGTTCTGGGCCTTTTATGTTTTAAATGGATAATGTTCATTCAATACAGAACTCTGTTGCTGTTACTCTCCTTTAGAAGTGTGTGTGTGTGTGTGTGTATCAGTCAAAATTATACTGTTTCTGTGTCACCACAGAATTGCACAGATGTAAAGCTAGAACAAGCTCAATTTATTCCAACCTGGTCATTAGACCGCTGGTGTTAGAAATAAACCAAAACAGGGCTCAGGCTGGAATGGTAGTGCCACATCAAATAGAATACATATCACAATCACTTTGCTAAATGAAGAAACTCAAATTGTAATTGTAGGCTAATTCCTGGTTTCCAGATAAACAAGATAAAATACCATTGTCCAGTTTTTACTCCCCTGAAGAGGCATTTGTCTTACTTTTGTATTTTTAGTGTCCACACAGACAGAGAGAAGAAATGAGAAGAAATTGCACTAACAAATGTTAAATTAGCAGATGCTCAAGAGACAACTTGAGGCAACAACAGCAGATGTTGGAAAAATTCCTTCAGATACAAAGAGGTCTGTAGCTCAAGGCAGTGAAGTCAGAGCATGGAGTTACATTGTTTTAAGGAAGATTTGAAAGACTCTGACAACTTATCTTACATAAGTACTGAAGATTTGTAGTGTGGCTTCTTTCTTCTTCATATAATAAGGTGCAAGTCTGTTATGTGATTTTTTTTTGTTTTGTTTTTGTCATATGATAACATATAACATAAAAACATGATGATCACATGGCTTCATACAGAAATCAAAAAAGAAAATTGAAAATTTTGAGGTGTGGAGTGGTTTTAAAAATATCACATGTGTTTGTAGACAAAAGTTTTTTCTTCAAAAAATTGGTTTAAGGCAATGAAAAAGGCAAAGTTTTATGCTATTTCAGGTATGGGATTTTTGATTCTTTTTCCATTGCTTATTTAGTTTCATATTTAAACAGTCTTACCTTTGGATAAGAGTAGGAAGAAGGCATGGATTTGATATTGAGGAAAGAAATTTCACAAACATAGAAAGTTTACAAAGTAAAATCCCTTAAGCTCTTTCAAAGGGCCATAGTACCATACCAAGAAGTTTAAGCTTTCTGATAGCTTTGACCTTTTGGTTGTATTTCTCCAGAGTGTTATCCCAATGTAATTTGTTTTAAGAAGGATAAAGAAAACAGGAATCTCATGCAGTTCAACAAATGGAAGTGTAGAGCCCTGTGCCTGGGGGAGGGAAACAACACTATGGATGAGTACGGGCTGGGGGACGACCAGATGGAAAGCAGCCTTGCAGAAAAGCCCGTGGAGATATAAGACATGGTCAATAAGGGAGCAAGTCCAGTGAAAAACACTAAGATGATTAAAAGTCTGGAGCACTGAACATAAGCGAAGAAGCTGAGAGAATTGAGACTGGCCTGGAGCAGAGAAGGCTGGGGACAGGAGGAGGAGCTTATCACTGTGTACAGATATCTGAAGGGAGTGTGCAAAGAGGATGAAGCCAGGCTCCTCTCAGTGACAGAACTAGAGGCAATGGGCACAAGCTGAAACAGAGAAGATTCCCTCTGAACATCATAAAACACCTTTTGACTGTGAGAGTAACTGAATACTGGCACTGTTAAGTAACTGAGTACTTGAGCAACCTGCCCTAGATGGCCCCACTTCAGCAGGGGTCCGACCAGTTGACCTCCAGAGGTTCCTTCAAACCTCAGCCATTCTCTGATGTTGTGATCATGGTGCTTTATTGTCAGTTATTTGTGCAACTGTCTCTTATGTCATTTGAGAAGAAAGCAGTAAAATTTCTGAAGGGTTTTCAAAAAGCTTTGTAAGAAGTCTTTGACAACTACAGACACCTGATTTACAATGAAATTACCACATCGCAACAAGAAACTAGAAGAATATATATTTTGCAACAACTGTAAATGTAAAGTACTATTATCTCCACGATGATTTTTTTTTTTGCCACTTTCTTATTAAAGTGTTCTGTGATAGTGAAGGTAAGAAATACAGTTGCTGTAAGAGATCAAAACTTCAAGTATAACTTTACATAGATGGAAGTGCGTAATCATCTGGTGATCTTTCAGTACTTAGAACATAGTATGAGTTTCATCAGCATTTTTCAATTTAGACAGCTTCGGAAAATGCAGTTGTATGGATAGCAATGAAGATTTCTCAGCACTATTTTGTAATACAGTTGTCATTTTGTGCTGTTGTTTTCTATATGGCTGAGATTTTTGTCTCTTCAGTTTGAATGAAACAGCTGTTCCTGGGTCAGAACAAGCAAAGTCAGAAACTGAACCAGGTCCCTTCCACCACACTGTGAAATACAAGTATTCTCTTTCATCTTGTAATTTAAATTCTTGTGAGAAAAGTTCCAGGGAAGTAAGAAATAGATGTACTTCTATAGAAGTACAAAGCAGGTACATTTAACTTTGAATGGCATGCAGCAAAAATGCTTTTCAGTATGTCTTTCAATTCGTGCCAATTTGCATTAGAAAAGTGTCTAAGTAGTTAACATATTTAAATAAGAGCTTTGAAAAGATGCTCTATATTCTGCATAGAAGATAGGTATTCAGTGGTGTTTACTGAATTTTTAAAAGCTTGGAGTGTTAAAGAAACTCTTTCAAGAAGAAAATGTATTTCTTCACTTATATGCATGGAGATTTTTTATGGAGACACTATGCTGAATGATTGAATTTGAGTTGATAATTTACAGAGACAGTCAAACACTATAAAAGTAATTTTTAAAAAGCCCGTGTAATTAAGCATGTCAAATGCAATCTCAGTAGTATCTGGGTTTATATTTTGTAGCTGTGTTTATTCATAGAAATCTTGCTGAGAAACCACAAGATTTTTTAATTTGGATTTTAAAATCTAAAAAAAAAAGTTTTTGACATCTATTTTTATTAATCTGATAGTTGTTGAAAATATCTCTCTGAAACACTTACTTGAATTTAAAAAAAGATAATTAGCAGCACCACTCCAATGCGTGTGACTTATGTGTGTTACAGCATCCACTTCAAATCTGAAAACTATTTTGAAGAAAAGATTGCACACTGTGAGTAGATGATATACACATGTTTGATTGTATCCTGTTGACCCCATTTTGATGGGACATTAACTTCCATTATGCAGTTCACTTGTGTTTCACCTGATATGTCAGCCACAGTCTATAGTAAAGAGTCAAGGCTTCACAGAGTATTCAGATAATATAGCCAAGATTTGCTGGGAGATCAAGAGCAAGTATTTGCTGTGAAGCACATAGCAGAATGGTTTTAGTGTAAATAAAGTTGTGCAAGGAAGCATGAAATTGAGAAAGTTCTTGAAGCCTCTGGGAATGGAGGGAGCTAGTGCTGCTGCCACATTTGACACCCTTGGTTGGGTGATTTCTCTTCAAAATGGGGTGAAGTAGGGTAAGAAATCAAGAATTGCCTGTTATGCAGACCCTTTAATTTCTCAGAAGGTTATAATGTTGGAAGCCAGCAAAATGCATGACCAAGGGAAAAGGTTACAGTGATATGAAGTGAGTGTATCAAAAACTTTACTGCAGTTTATTTTAGCTGGTGGCTGTTTCATTGTTTGTTTGAGGTTTTTTTAATAGAATATCTTTTATTACTAGTGAAATTTTTCACTATTATTAGTGCTACCTTGTTTTATATCTCTTAGGGCAGTTCAAGAGTAGTACTTATAAATTGTTTCACAGAGCTTTGAATGGGTTCCTTGTCTACTAGGCATATCACTGCAGCTCAGCTAGAGCATGCAAGAAAATTAATTAACCTGTGTTTTCTGAAAGAAGCAATTTCAGAGTGTCTGAACAAAATCTGCCTGTGTGAAGTGATGCAGGGTAGTAAATGAGGAGGGTGTTAGTTGGAGAGCTCATCCAACTGTAGATTTAGTCTCAATGCATGTTTACATTGAGATCCTAACATGTCATTCAGAATGGATAACCAATGATTGTAGATCAATTAATTCATAATAAAGGGGAAAAATTGAGGCTCTGTTTCTTGTATTTTAGTAAATTTAGCTGATTTTTTTAATTGTTTGGAAGTACAGTACAGGATAGAGAAAATATAAATTTATTGGCTGGTTTTCTCTATGGGCTTTCTGTCTATGTTTTGGAACATTTTTGCTTCTCAGCATCTAGCTGTGCATGATTTTTGGGGATTGTTCTAAACTAAAACTTCTATGAACATGCTGAAAAATGAAGTGTAGATGGCTTTATTAAAGTACCTATACATAGTCATCTAGTAGCACTTAAAATGCCGTGGGATACTTTTTTTGACCTCCAGCTGTTATTTCAGAAAAGCATAGGCCTTGTTAGAGCCCTTAGGCATAATGTCTTATGTCTTGAGCATGATAAAACATTCCAAATAACACTGAACATCTCTACTTAGTCACCTAAATTGAACCAAGGTTATATTACACTCCTGGAGAAGGACAGAGTTGCTTAAACATCGGTGCTTAATGTCGTTCGACGTCCATGGTACTGTACATAGAAGAAACTTATGTTTAGGAGCAGTTTTTCTTAGATAGGGCTCAGTTTCAAACCAGAATGCTTAAATTTAGTGGTGTACCACACAGATGATTGCAAGTGAGCCAACTGTCTAAATTCCTATCACAGTCAAAGGAGGTCTAGCACATAGCAGTGCAGTCCAACAACCTATTAATTCATCTCAACTCGATGTCCATACTTGACATCTCGGAAGGTAGTAGACAGTGCTTTGGTAATTGAAATAACATCAGGGATTTGCTCTCAAGGCCCTGCCTGAATTGCTGAGGTCACCCTCTGGTTCCTGCACATAGGTGTTAAGTGCTGCCTGAGCCAGTGTGGGCTGTCTGGAACATTTTATGCGCTTATGGCACTTCTGAAGTAGCAGCTGAAGGGAAGGCTGGGTACCCTTCCAAATTTCAAGTAGTGCTCAATACTTATGTTCGGGCAAATTAATTAAAATTTTCAGCCCTGCTGATGGTGGTGGGGGCCAGGACATGTAAATAAATGTAGGTGTCTTCACCTGAGAGTTGAATCTCATCCTTCATGTCTCGTTTTTCGGTGTTGTGGTTTTTTGTTTGTTTGTTTGTTTCTTTTTTTGCATTGATGTAGTTGTCTGTGAGTTGCCTGTGGTATTCTGCCTGTCCTGTAGCTGGAAGACCACAGTGAGGTGAATCTCATAGATCTTGCATCACTTCAACCAAAATCATGCCCATATCTCAGATAAAGGGGCGTGAGGGCACGTTGAAGGGCCCTAGACACTTTAGTTTAGCAACTGTGGGAAATCTTTAATATATATGTCAATGAAAAGATAACACTGCAAGACTTTTAGAATCTGAAAGTGACCCTGAATTGAAGTAGAATGGCAAGCAGTTTGTAAGTTTGTTAAGACCTCAGAGTTGCAAGTGTTTAAGACCTTAGTATTTGGAAACAGAAGGGGGAAAAATTTTTAAAAGTGTTATCCTTTCAGTAAATTAGTAAGATTCACTAAGATTTTCACAAAAAAAATAAGCAAATCGTCATGCACAATATCTATGAAATACATAGTTGTTTACTAGGTGAACAACCCAAGATGTTATCTGGGAAATAATCAAATCAAAACTCTAAGGACACAAAAGGAAAGAATCTGCTGTTCGTCACAGGAATGTTACTATTTAAAAAGTTGAATGTTAATCTGAAATACTCAAAGAACTCAAGCTGAGGAGTGAAAGGACAGATAATTGTTTTCCCACCAAATGTGATGTTGAATGCTACCAGTTTCATTCTTGTCTGTATTTGCTGTAGCATTCTCTGTCCAAGTACTTAAGCTAAGACTGGAATCTCCTCTGGGAACAGGTGAGAAATGAACTGTGACTTTTGTAGTAGGTATTGGAAATAAAGAGCATTGAAACCGGTAATTTTTACAGAGAGAAGAAAAGAATTTGTGTTTGTACTAAATGTTGACACCTGTGCATACTTTTTAGTGCACATGCAGTTTTTTCATGTGTTTCCTGTGATAGAACGTGGCCTTTATGGTAGCATTGTTAGTGTTATGGTGTCAGCTAATTGAGAATAAGTCTTTTTTGCTGGTCAGAGAGACTAAGCAAACTGGCAAGGACGTATTTCTGACTTTAAATGTTGAAGTTCAGATAGAGCATTTGTGAAAGGAGAAAAAAAAACAGATGTTGATATGCATAAAAGTAGATTCGAGTCTAGGGACATTACTTTTTTATGGTTCAAAGGTCTATGTCTTTTACTTCATGAATACTTGCTGCCATGAGGAACTGTCAAGATTCTAAGCCTCTGACAGCATGAATTCTAATCTCAGATGTATTTTCCTTTTTTAATTAATGAAGTTCTTGAGCACAGTCTATTACCCTCAGTATGCCAGACAAACCTGTCCTATCTCTCTAGTCCTTACTGCTACTTGGAAGAGTCTGTGGTTTCATGATATTCCAATACAGAGCTACTGGAATACTTTTATAACCCATGCATTACTCATCATTTCAAATTGCTGCCTATTTCACTGCACTTAACCTGACACAAAGAGTCTTAGGTTCTTGACAGTCTCTTGCCTTTGCCGTATTTATTGGCTTTGATTGATTTGCTGAGTGATTTCCATACTTCCAGGTCCCTGTTGGTTTTGTTCCTTTTAGTCTGTCATGATCTTACAGACAGCTTGGTTCCTAGCAGCAGCTCCCAACATTATACAGATAGGATTCAGCTGCTTATCTGTAGGTGACTTTAGACTCTTCATAATAAACTGGAACAGAAAACTGCCTGGTTTACAAACTGTACATCTCTCTTTAGACAAAAGTATCATTTTTATAATTAGACTACAACTTGTATTCATTACTAACAGCAAAGTTTTGATCTGCAAATGAGGAAAAATAAATGCTCTATTTGACTACAGAGGGACTAAAATAAATCCACTGGGTTTGGCTCTAAACTGTTAATTTTCTGGTTTTCATTTAGTTTTGTTTTCATTCCCCTAAATTGGCTCCATTTAATACTGAATTAATGGGCTATCCCTCCCTTGGTTCTAATTTCTGCTTCAGAAATTCTGATTCTAATGCCACACATTGTTCTATTTCCAAACTCCTGCTATTCTGGCAGATGTGATGATGTGATTTGATACCATGTGTGAAGGACTTGGATCAAAGTAGACTTTTATTTATACAAGGCAGGGAGTCCATATCCAGTAAGATTTAGAGGCTTATCCTTATTCATTTATTTTTAGTTAAATAATTATGCTTTGATACACATTCTTCGAGACTCTTGATTCTGAAGTGGGATTTAGTGATTTAGAAAATCATGCCTAAGCAACTTAGCAGCATGTACATTTTCTGTTTTTGTTTGTCTGTTCTGCTTAGGAATGATCTTTAGTCCAGTTGCCTGTGGCTTCAGTCTTGTCGTTTGGAGACTTCTGCTACATTGCTGTAGAAAGAGTCCTCTGTTGGCTTGCATTCCATTACATGGATTCTCAGGCAGTAGAAGCATCTCGATCTCTTTCATAGTAGGGAATGACTAAATAAAAGAGTTATGTGAGTACCATGAGATGTCAAAAGCATGTAACCCCTTCCAGTAAATTTAACTCTGGGCTAACACGATAAGAGTTGCCGCTGAAGGAGGAGTGGGTTGTCTCTGCAAGCTCTGCGTTGCTTCATGACTCACCTACTCTTGATCACACTGGTCTTACATTTATAAGTGCATGGAGGTAACTACTGTAAGCTGTAGCAAACTTGAAAATGTCATTTCTAATCTTGTGCATTTGTTTTGCTTTGCTTTATGGTGTTTTGCTTTGAATGGCATTTTTTAAAGTGATGCAACCTGAATTGCTTGCAAGGTAGAGAGACACAGATGGCTGTGAACTGATCTTGTTAAGAGTTTGTTAAAATAAAATGGCAGATGTACCTTAGAAATTGAATACAGGTGCTGCAAAGAGAAAGTTATTACTTTGTATCTGACTTTGTTTGGAGACAGCTGGTGCTACTTTTTTTTTCCTTTTTTTTTTTTTTTTTGGTAATGGGAATTCAGGCATTTTATTTATTCTCATCTGATATGTCACTTTGAAAACATAATTAAATGGTTCTGAAGATGTTACTAACTGTAATAAATAAAGAAGGATTTGATTCTCAGAGTTGCCAAGTATTGTTAGAGTCACAGAATCATAACATGGTTTAGGTTGGAAGGAACCTTAAAGATCATCTAGTTCCACCACCCCTTTCATGGGCAGGGGCACCTTCCTCGAGGGTAGGTTGATCAATACTTTATCCAGCTTGGTCTTGAACACTTCCACAACACCAGTGATTTCAGTATGTTTGGATTTTTTTCAAATCGAATACCTCAATCAAAAAAGCAAAGTGCAGCATTTTGTTTCAAATATTTTTCTGTATTTGCACCTGAGTCCAGGCTAATCAATATAGACATAGTTGGGCATAGTGCCTATACATTTTGCAAAGAAGTTGGGATTGGGTACATTAAAATACTGAAAATTAAATAGTTCTCTGCGTCCTTCATGGTCCTTCATATCGTGTCTTCAACTCCCATTAACTTTTTACTCTGAACAGAGCTAACTGCAGAGCTAACTGGTAACCTTTTATTAAATCAATCCAGGAAGATTTTGTGGAGCTCTGTACCCATATATTATCACAATATAATCAGAAGAAAAAAAATGCCCAAATTAGCGTCTTTTGTTACCTTGATTGACTGAGCTGAAATGAGGTACTAAAACATGTTATGGGGATGTGGACCAGAAAGAGGAAAATGAAAAATTAGCTACCAGTTAGAAACAGTTGTGTTTGGTTGTCATTCTGCTAGTCAGTAAAGCAATTTGAGAGAAAAGGGTGTATAGCAGTTTGTGAAAGAAGGGGAAGTTAATAGAGCAGAGGTGGGAAGATCATTATTCTGCATGGAGCTGATAGAAGCAAGTGGTGAATACCTATGAAACATTCAGGCAGGATGTCACTGGGAAAAATGGAATGTGCAATATCTTTATTCTGTCCATAACTTTCACTGTCCAGTATAATAATGAGGTTTAGTTTCCAGGTTCATATGTTGAAGGTATTTTATAGGTCTCACTTGAGGGACAGAGAGCCCAGTGATAGACTGTTCTGTGAAAATCGTTTCTTCCAGCAACTGGATGTTTCTGTCCTCTGCCCAATTGGCTTTTCTCTTTGAGATGAGGCATTCATTTGATTTCAACCATATGACTTCTGCAAGGACATTCATTGCAGTAGCTGAAATGTATTACAGCCTGAGATGAACAGCTGTAGGTCATGTAGGTTTTGATGACTGAGTTGTCCAACTATTTAAATGTTAGCTTAGGACAGAAATTGAAAAGTTTTACTCTATAATTGTTTCATGCCACTGATATTTGTGGATTTGGGGGAATTATCCCTCTAATGCTGTTGGGTGAAGTTAGAAGATGCTTTCTAGTCTAAGAAAAAGAAGAGTGACAAGAAATTTCCTTCTGATACATGATCTTTTATGGATCATTTACTACAGCTTAATTACTATTTTAAAAAGTAGATTTCAGAGTTGAATGATAGGTAATACTGAAAATGCTCAGTTAAACAAGGTTGGAAGATCTCTTTCACAGCAGCAGTCAGTAGTATAAGACTATTTAAAATTCATGTCTAATTCAGGTCTGTTCCAAGATACAATCCTGTTTTGCCAGGGGAGTACTGAGTGAAAGTCGTCTTTCAGTTATTAGAATCATGGAATCATTGAATCACTTGGGTTGGAAGTGACCTTAAAGATCATTTTGTTCCCCTCCCCCTGCCATGGCCAGGGACACTTTCCATCAGACCAGGTTGCTCAAAGCCCCATCCAACCTGGCCTTGAACACTCCCATGAATGTGGCATCCACAACTTCTCTGAACAACCTGTTCCTGTGCCTCATCACCCTCATAGAGAAGAATTTATTTCTAAAATCTAATCGAGACCTACCCTCAGTTAAAGCCATTCCCCCTTGCACTGTCACTACATGCAGTTGGAACCTGTCCCTCTCCATCTTTTTCACCCTTTGGGTACTGGAAGGCTACAATTAGGTCACCCCAAAGCCTTCTCTTCTCCAGGCTGAATAACCTAAATTCTTTTAGCCTTTCTCCATATGAGAGGTGCTTTATCCTTCTAATCATTTTAGTGTCCTTTCTCTGGACCTGCTCCAATAGGTCAATGTCCTTCCTCTTCTGGGGACCCCAGAGATGGATGCACTACTCCAGGTAGGATCTCAAAGGAGTGGAGTAGAGGGGCAGAATCACCTCCCTTGGTGAGGGGGCCTCACACTGATGCAGGCCAGGATACAACTGGCTTTCTGGGCTTCAAGTGCACATTCATGTCCAGCCTCTCATCCACCAGTAGGGCTGCTCTTAATCTCTTCATCCCTCAGCCTATATTGGTAACAGTGGTTGCACTAACCCAGGTGCAGCATCTCCTACTTGGTCTTGTTAAACCTCATGAGATTCCCATGGGCCCACTTCTCAAGCTTTTCAAAGTTCCTCTGGACGGCATCCCGTCCTTCAAGTATGTCAACTGCACCACTCATCTTGGTGTCACGTCCAGCCTTGCTGAGGCTGCACTTGATCCCTCTGTATTGTTAATGAAGATATTAAATAACACTGGTCCCATTACAGACTCCTGAATGACACCACTTGTCACCAGCGTTCATCAGGACTCTGAGCCATTGATTGCTACCTGCTGGGTGTGACCATTCAACCAATGCCTTAGCCATCTAACCATCCACCCATCAAATCCACCTCTCTCCAGTTTAGAGAGAAGGATGTTGTGGGGAACTGTGCTAAAGGCTTTACAGAAATTCAGGTAAATGGCATTTGTAACCCTTCCTTAGTCCACTGATGTGACGACTCCATTGTAGAAGGCCCCTAGGTTGTTTAGGCAGCACTTGCCCTTGGTGAAGCTGTGCTGGCTGTCTGGAATCACCTCCCTGTTCTCCATGTTCCTTAGCATGGTTCTAGGAGGATCTGTTCTGTGATATTCCCATGCACAGAGGGGAGGCTGACAGGTTGATAGTTCACAGGTTCTTTCTGTGTTCTAATAAGGTAGTGCTCTCATAAAATCAAATGCTCTTATATTTGAGAACCTAATAGTGTGTCGCTTTTTCTCGGTTTTGTCTGTGTGACTGCTGGTGCTGTACTTACATAATACTCTGAGAAGGGCTTATAGGCATTCAGCTAGGCATTGAATTTAAGAAACTTTCAATCATCCTACTAGTGCTGCAGAAAGATCTCATGGCACATACTTAACTAGGAGCACCTTAAAATGAAGGCATCTAAGATGGTCAATCCTCTTTGAAACGTAACAGCTTGGTTGTGATTACCAAAGTTTCTTTAGAAATTAGTGGACAAAAATATAATGTGAAATTCTTATTTCGTGTTCTAAATTTGTTTGCATTTTATCATTTGGTAGAAATCAACATCACTTACATTAAAAATTTAAACACTCTTTTTGTGAAATGCTGAAAGTTTTTAAATAAGTAGAAAAAGTATATTCTCTTGCACTGATATGTCTCTGATACTGGTGCTGGAAGTTCTGGGTAAAACCATACTTTGTGGATAGTACTATGAATCTCTGAGGATTTTGTTTAACCACTGGAATAAAAAGAGCTCTTCAAAACACCAGTATTGCAATGCCTATATTCATATAGCATAATAGACATAAAGACCCCAGAAATTATCTCAAATTTTCTACCTAGATTTTGTGTAAGTGGTACAGATGAAGAAATGTTAGGATGAAAGGGAGTTTATCAGAAGCTTAATTATTTATTTATTTTAATTCAAAATTATGCAAAGTCTCTAAATGTTTGGCATAAATACATGGGTTGTGTCTTATTTAATTTAACTTTATTTTTCAATCCCGATTCATAGTCTTTATGCTGGAAATAGTATTTCCAACTAGAATGACAGGAAAAAGTTTGCTTTTAAGCCTGTTACATTAGTCCTTCTGAATTTTTTTTATTAGTTCTCTTTCCAGAAGTGATAGCATAAAATCTATTTACTGTAAGGATTATAGGTAAAAAGAATGAAACTGATTTCAGTAATTTCACACAGTACTTAGTATGTTTCTGAATTACACTGTACCCAGCAGATGAAGACTTGCTCTGCTTTGCAGTTGCTCTCGTCTTTCCCATGAGCCACAATTGTTTTAAAGGCTTTAAGGGAATAATATTATTAACAAAAGCATGAGAACTACTTTAATTGTTAAAAATAATAATAAAAAACCCCACCTTGCATTTGAACCCCAAAATTACCAAAATGAATATTTCAATATGACAGATCTACTGTGGTGAAGGCTCTGGGATTTAGGAAGCAGTGCAGTGTTCAGAAATAATTGAATGAATGAGGAGGTGCAAGGCAAGCTCAAGGAGGTTGCAGAGAGCTGCATGTTCAGTAACTAGAACCACGATCCTTGGAACACTGGACCTCTGTAAACAATAAGTGGTGATAAAGGCCTGATACACACCTTTGAAATTATAATGATAAATAATCCTTTAAATGCAATCGATAAATGACTAGGGAATAGGGAAGACTGCATAAAAAATGTATCTTGTATTTTTGAGATTGTACACTGCATTCTTATGTGTATATGTGATGGCTGGGTAAAATTTTTAGCAGGTGAACTGAAGGTTAACAGCACTGATTTATTCATTCTTGTCCCGCCAAAGCTTAGCTAACTGGACAGGAATCACACCTTCCCTTCGTCCTTATTTATTTTAGTACAAGAGCAAGCTTAACAGTGCAATCTTTCATCATGAACTGCTTTTTTTTAAAAAAAAAAAAAGAGAGATTTCTTTACCAGAATATAGTTGTCCATAGCATTGAGATTATGCCAGTCTCATTTTAGTAGTTTATAGCTGTCTCTTGTTTTGTATGAACACTTCTCTCCTATCTGGCAAAGTCCCTTAAGTTCCTTAACAACCAAAGGTCTCCTGGCTTCAGAACTCCCAAATATGCTCCGTCACACAGTTTGATCTGAAGTCCTCTGGAGTTACTGGAAGCCTGTTGCCTTCAGTGTAATTTCCATCGGACTCATATGCTGTTATGAGCCCTTGTGTACAAAAATTAGAAAAATCAGTTATTTATCATTTTTTCAAGTGTAATAATTCTTGTCATTTTCAGCTTCATTCTAAGGGAAGATTGCTTTGGTAGAGAGATTTGATGAAGCCAGATGGACTTAGGTATTGACAAGGAAAAGCATTCTTAAACCTTATTCTTTTCCCTCTTTAACTCAGCAAGGGTCATTTGTCATCTGTTGCTCCGCCTTTCTAGAATATTATACCATGGCTGAAATGCCAAAATGCTGTTTGCATACTGTTCCAGACCATGACTGTTGGCAAATCTGTCCTGCCTCTATGGAATTTGAAGATTACTTTGGAGGCAAATTTGTCTTCCCTTATACTTTTCAAAGTGTTTTCCTATTTCTTTTTTTTTTTCTTCTCTTTTCTTGTTTTACCTTTTTCTTCCTCTACTGTGTTATGCAGAGCCAGAAAATTTTCTTTGGTCCCTTCATATTTCATTAATTGTGACAGAGTGTGCCTCAGGAGACTGCGTCACTCCAGGTAATTTCATCAGTGTCAAAATGGATGTTAGCCAGTGGCCTTGACACTGCAAGTTAATGTTTTATGAAAGATTTAAACAGACAACAATAAGGCATAGGGTGGTACCTTTATACTAGACTGGGGAGAATTCAAATGTCAAGAGCATACAGCATTCTCTTTAGTGTTTTTCAAATTTTCTTGAAGGTTTTACATTTGCAACACGACACATACTTTGAAAAATCAAAGCAGTAGTGGTAATTTTCAATGAGTTGTCAAATTTACATTTCAGAATCTCTCTTTCTCTCCTCTTGCTTGGATGTAATAAAATGCCATAAAGTCTGACAGTCACCCACACATACTAATATATTAAGTCCCTGAGAAATAAAACCACAAACTTGAAAGTGCTGACTTTTAACTCCTGTCAGTGCTGTGTAGTAATCACACAAATGCAGTATTTTATTTGTACAGTAAAGAACTTAGTATATGAAATATGGCAATACTGAAAACAAGTCTGAGTCTTTACAATATTTAAATTGAAATGTTGTTAAATATTACTTGGCTTACATTATTAATACAAAAGATTAAAAGACTTTGACAACTGAGATGCTTGTGATGTGTGTTGTTGGAATTTTTCATGTTATTTTTTCACATTTTGTAATAAAAATGCATCTAAAATGTTCCTTATTATGGAACATTTCAGAACATCTCCAGTAATAATCTGATTTTCTTGCATGTTCTGATAATTTTTTAGGTAGACAAAGAAATAAGTGATCTCAAGCTGTATAAAAATATCAAAGATTTTTCCTACACTTGAGTAATTTTGTTCCATTTATAAAGTTGTTTTTCCATAATAATGTCCACAAAGTCCTTTAATAATAAATGACCTGGGTGCATGAATAAGGAGTTACACAATTTTCTCTGGTTACACACTGAAACTACAATGATTTTTTTTTTTAAAAGAAACTCATTGGAGTAGATTAGTTTGCCTCTTTTTAAGATTAAGTAAATAAGGGGAATGCAGCCCTACCTGATTAGGACTGCAGATGCAAAAAAAAGTAAGGTAGGTTCAAGATAAAATTTTGTTTAAGCAACAGATGCAGATTTTTGGTCTCCAGGATAGATTCTATTTTCATAACTTAACATTGTATCAAGAACTGTCTAAGATTTAAAATAATAATTATAGATTGTCAAAAAATAGAGCAGTAGTTCAGACAAACAGTATCTATGTTACTTACATAATTGGCTTCCAGGGAGACCTCAGAAGATGAGACAGAATGGTGACTAGAGGGGCACTTTATCCAAAGTATCATCATCTGTATCTGCTGTCATACCTTATGATTTGCCAACTTGATTTAGGTATTTTAGAAGACATTTCTTTTTATCAGTTTTGATTATGAGACTGACTTTAATCTAGGATCCCTGTTTTTGCTGAGCTAATAAGCCTCCATCTGTTAGAACTATTACTGTTACATTAGTTTGTTACCATGGAAAAATTGTTTACAGTCTGTCTAGTCTTAAAGTGTGATATGTACCCATTCTTCATCTGAACAGGTCCCTTCTTTATAGTCCTTATCCAAAGCACTCCATAGCAAGAGTGCTGACATTTTGTATTTGAATCTGGGTTTTGGTTATTTGTCCAGTTTCTCTCTCAAACTCTCTTCTTTTGTGCATTTCTTATATGGAGGTCTTAACTTTTCATTGATCTGGTTTATGCTTTTGACATACTTATGTGTGAAAGTAGCACTCTCTTCTCTTAGGTAATGATGAAAAGAAAGACACAGCAAAACAGTGAATTTAGAAACAACAGGAAAAATGAACCGGCATTTCACTTATTTTAACTTCTCTAAGCTTGTATAGAATTTAGTAATAAGAGTGGAAATACTTCCATATGGTTTTAAGCACAAAGTCGGGGCGGGGAGGGGGGGGGGGAGAAAAACAAACTTGAAAAGAGAAATTAATCTACCCAGCCTTGACAACATCCAAAGCATAGATGTTTAAATCTCAGCCAGTTTCCATGGCTTCTTTTAAAGTCAGTAGAGATAAACATTCCAGAGAGTAATTCATCTTAGTCTTCTTAGATGCCTTTCTTAGCATGAGATTAATTTTCCTTTGTTGACTGCAGAGGGAGCCTAGAGTGACTTGTTGAGGTTTAAATGCCCAATCTTGAGATGTCTAAACTAGGACTAACCAATCTGTCGCATCACTTAAAACAGAAGGCACCGTTAGACCGTTTAGTCTGAATTTCTGCATATCACATTTCACTCAGTAACTGAATCCAGCAACTTCAGCTAAAGCTGACATAAAGCTGAGCCAATATTAAGGTCAGATTTAGCTCATCTATCACAGAGTATCTTGTCATCATGTACCAATCTGAATTCCAAAACCTGTAATAGAATGTATGACTGTACAGGAAGTGCATGGGTAAACTCTCAGCCTTCTATTTTTCTGTCTCAGATCCTAAGCTATGACATCATCTGTCTCCTATGCAAGTGAGCCAAGTTTTCTGATTCTAAATGATCATTGCTCTACTTCAAACAGCTTTTTGTTCATTGCATATGCAGTAACTTTTTTCTCTCCCAGCCAATAACTTTCAATTTCCTCTAAAAATACCATTTCCATGTATTAGGTGTGGAAAAGTCCCTCTGAAAGCTGTAGGGTTTAATCTATTTTTGAGAATCTGATGCTTGGTGTATCTTGAGTTTCATTTTCTCACTTTCAAAATATTGCCATATTGAGAGTCAGTTAATACCAAATGCAGCAGCTTAAATCCTGTCTGATTTGTCTGTCTCATTACATTACACCTGTTCAAAAAATCTCCTTATTAGCTTTCTATAAAATTGCTTATGAACTTAAACGTGGCTCTTTTTTTTTTTTTCCACCTTACAAATGCTTCCACAACAGTGATCCAGGTATGGTGTGGCTCTCTGAGCACCATTTGTCACATGTCACTACTTTCCACACAGGCATGTATGCATCAGACTGTTCTTTGAAATGTCCTCATAATCAGCTAGATTTAGTCTTTAGCAGCTCTGACTTGAGAGTTAACCCTGTGATCGATGCAAATTTAGCAAGCAGACACCATCCTGTCTTTCAAGTCCACGTTTAAGGAAGATAGGTATGCTGGAGATTTTCGATGATCTTTTAGACTGTCAAGTATACATTGTGTACTGCGAAGAAAGCCCTTCAAGTCTATGATTTTAGTGTTGAGAACATCTAGGATTTAATTTATGATGTAATGGTTAGCATTCATCAGAGGAAATCACATGCCATATTTTGGGTTGGTTCTTAAAATATATACAGTTCCAGTAAATCACTGACTTTGCCTGTTTTCTGAGATGAGGGAAATTGAAAAGATTGATTGATCATCTAGTATCATCTTTAAAAGTACAGGATAATTTACAATATGCAACAGTTGCAATGATCTGAAGGTATTTCTCAGCTTAACGGTTGACATGATTCCTATGCCTGAATATTAATTTTTTTTTTAATTATGTGTCATGTTTTCTTACTGGACTGCAAGTATGGCAACAGGCTTTTTTTCCTATAAAACAAACTCAGTCAACCTCACTCCAATTAGAGTTTCACCACCAGAATGGGCACGAGTTGCCTGCAGACTTCTATGCAAATCTCAAACAATGCAGTCTAGTTTTACTTAACTGGGATTTACTTCCTGTCGTTTAGCCTCCTCTGACTTGCTCACCTTTCACTGAGCAGCATGATCTTTCCCAGCCTCATCAACCATCACTGCCACATGTATACAAAGCAATGCTGTGGCGTTTACAGCCCTTTCACCCCTGGATGCTATCCCACTTGATAAATACCAGCAACTATACATACTTGGGATCATGGGGTTCCTCGGGGCTTAGATATCTGCCAAGCTTGAGCAGTGCAAATGGTGTTTATGTGAGTATTGCAGGACACGAGGAAAACATTTAGTGAAAAAATCCCTTCCTCTTCAACCTTTACCATATTTTAGTGTTAGTTATTGTTTTTTCCTCTTTCCCTTTTATTCAAGCTCTGATCTGTTTATTCTGACATAAAACAAGAATTACGTCTGTCAATCAGCAGTCATGTTAACAACTTGTGCCATGGTGGGAGGGAGGATTTCCTGTGAGTAGAAAACTCTCAACTTAGGCAGCAGCTTGTCCTTCCCACTGGCAGTGACTGGGACACTGGTGGGAAAAGCACATATGTAGTTGTGGAGAAGAAACAAGGATCTGCAAAATCTCATCTATGAGAAATACAGAAGCTTGAACTACCAGGTCTGTGTACCTTCACAAGTCTAAGAAGTCCAGACAGGTACATATAGAGCGGAATCACAAGTGTGTGGGAGAAGGTGATGGTAGGCAATAACAGGCTGTCAGCTGGTCTGGTTAGTTCTTATTTAGCAGGAATACAAGTATGTGGTACAAGTAGCAGGTTAGGTTATTTTCTTTGACATAGCAGTTTCCTGTTTCTTCCAGTCAGTGTACTCTGAGTTTCATTCTAGCTTCATTCATTTGCTATTCATGTATTCATTCAAAAGACCATGTGTTTCCTGCTAACCAATCCCAATGAAAATGCTAAAATATCTATTAAAATATATTTCCAGATGTTTCAGTGAGATTTGCTTAGGTTCATAGCTTGCCGGTATAAACTTATTAATGAGGGTATAGGTGTGCTTATAGTTTTTGATATATATGTTTTACATGTAAGTATGCAAACACTAAAATAACTTTAGTAGTGGAAATTACTGAATTTTTACCTAGAATTAGATTTTAGAATACCTAGCATTAGGGAATGCTAAAATTAAGGTCTGCACACATGAATAATAATATAGTCTCTGCTTTTATGATCACATACATTTTTAACAGGAGCCTTTAACCAATACCTTGTTCTCTCAGGCTACATTGAAAGAAAATGCTGTCTGTAGGATGCCTTATTCATTTATTTTTTGATTTGAAGATGTGTAGCACTAGAGATGGAACTGATGGCTGTGAAACAGGATGATACCCTCATTAATGCAGCCATGTTAAAAGCAGTATTTTTATAAATAGAGAAATTAGACAAGATTTCAGGAACCTATGCCTTTTTCCCATTCTTAAATTGAGGCAGCAGTTTTTTAAGTTGAATACCCCTGTTGAGAACAATCGCTCATGTATCTCTCAGTCAGATCATCTCTGGTAGGAAGAGGAGGCCTATGGAGCAGAGAGCCACCAGAGGAGAAAGTAAGAGGTGATAAACTAGTTCTCTTCTAGGGGAAAGAGAGAAAAAAAAGATGTAAAGTATAGCAGAGTCCAGAGGGAAGGAAAAGGGATTTCCTGGAAACTACACCTGAATTTCAAAGTTATGTCTTCCATCTAGGGATGTAACGCTTGTAACTATGTTTCCACCTTTCTGGAAAGTGTGGGGTCAGATTTGCAGAACTGTCGTGTTTCCAATTGTAAATAAAATCAATTCAGGCTGCTGTGAATGAGGGCAGTGTTATAAATTAGTGTGTGAAGAAGTCAGGTCTCAAGTGATCAAAATTGCATACCCAGAACTGGTGGGTACCCAAAACTGTGATAAATTTTCAAACTGAGAAATGGCTGTAATAAATTGAACCTTGGGAATTTGTAGTTATGAAACATTCCTTCACGATTCATTCACTAGAGCAAAACCACCACGGAAACAGAGATGAAGAAAATAATTATACTTTCAGTTCAAGGTTTGAATAACGTGTGCTAAATAAGTCATAGGGTCAAATACTGAATAAAGAGAAGAACAGAAATGCCACCTTGAATAACGATAAATGCAACTAGAAACTTTGAGGAAGAAATATAATAAGTCATGTAACTAAAATATTATGATGGATGTGTCAAAGAGGCTATAAAGTTGCATATGCATAGGCAATTTTTCTGAAAAACTTCTGGTTGCATTAATACATAACCATGACATTCTTCTGACAAAGGGCTGTGTGTACTTCAGATTAATAGAATTCTGCATATATCTAACTTCTTGGAAAACGATCTGCCATCGGATCAGCTACAACTGTGTTGGTAATGAATTAGGATCATCAGCATTTTTCCAATCAGTGCCATAATTGCTGCTTCAGCTTCAGGCAGTGGAGCAACAAGTAGCAGTATGTATCATCTATGTACCAGCTGTATGAATAATGCAGCATAAAGAATCCAAAGTATAAAAATATTAAAGGCCTTTGAAGTTCAGTTACAATTTCTTTAAGGAAATTGCTGATTAGAGGCACTTCTGCCCATATAACATTGGCTAACCTGGTCCTCTATTTCTATGTACCTGCATATCTTTTTTTTTGTTAACAAAGCTCCTGTTTCTCATACTTCTGCAGCATATTCAGGCAATTACATCTACTCTCATTTTAGTTTCATGTCAGGGAGTAATAATAAATAATTTTAGATTAGTAACTGAGCTCCCAGCCATACCCAGTCCTTTCATCATGGAACAGTGAGGTTAGTCAGGTGCAATTCAGCCTTGGTGATCCTGAGCTGGCTGTTCCCAGATGTCTTCTTGTCCTTCTTGTATTTGAAAATGTCTTCAGAAGGATCTGATCTATAACCTTCCCAAATACTAAATGATGTGTATCAGTCTATAGTTTTCCTGATCCTTACTGCTCTTTTGGAAGCACTTTCTGTCCTGTAGGCTACTGCTTCACTCCCAAAGAATGGGACACCTGAGGTCAAACCTGGCCAATGGAAACTGAGAAGAATAAGTCATTGAATACCTTGACCTTTTCCACATCACTAATTTTTCTGCTTCACTAGGCTGTAGACCTCCACTTCCCCTACAAGAAGAGCATATACACACACATATACGCTATTCTTGTTGACCTTCACCTTCCTAGTTTGTTTCAAATCCAGCTGAGCTCTGCCTTTCTTACCAGCATCCACTCATGGTCGGGCAGTGCTCTTGTATTCCTTCTGGTTAACACTTCCACTTCTCCGAATCTTTTTTTTTTTTTTTAATTTTGAACTTGTTCAGGTGTTCCCCATCCATTCATTCGTGTTCTCTGAGAAGGTTATCCCCAAAGAAACACAGTTCAGAGGTGGACTTAGGCAGTGGTCAGACTCAATGATCTTAGAGGTCTCTTCCAACTAAATAATTCTGTGTTTGTATGAAGATGAACCAGCTGTCCTGAGCCCTTATGCAGATCACAGAGTGTTAAAATTATTTTGAAGTTCAGTATTATAATTATTTTTCTTGGTCATTTGAGCATTTTAAGCTTCACAATCTCAAAGTTACTGTAATAGAGTCTACCTTTCCCTGCCTATCTCCAAACATTTCTTCTTTGATTTGAGTATCAATTCTAATAGACCGTCATCCCTAGTCAGGCTGTTCATCCCCTGTGTCAGGAAATTGTAATCAGCACACTTGAGGAGTCTCAGTGTTTTACTTAATGTGTACAACTAGTCTAGTCTAGTCTAGTCTAGTCTCCTTTCCAGCAGATATGAGAGCTGTTACGTACCATAAGTAACCAGACTTGTTATCATGAGGCTTCCTTCAGCTTTCTAAGGAAGGCTTAACTTGTTTCCTCTGTGCAGACAGGTGGTCTGTAGCAGAAGCATATCATGGTGTCAGATGTCTCACTCTGTTCTCTGATCTTTACCTAAAAGCTCTGAGCCAGTCCCAAGACCAAGCTCTAGATGTTCAGTGTACTCCTTTGCACAGAGCTCACCTCATTATGAAAAGTAGAGGTATAAGTTTTCCAGACTCCATCCTAGTAGACTCAGAAAGTAGGAGTGGTGCAGAAGAAAAAAAAAAAAAAAAAAAAAGGGAATTTCATTTCTTTGTGAAATTACAAATGCTGAGATAAAGAAATAATAACAGTGTCAACATTTTCATTTCTGTTCAGTTACATTACACTTAGCAATGTAGTGACTGATTAAAGTGTTTAAGAAAGTGTGGAGAGAGAAAATTAAGATAGACTAAAAGCTATGTCCTGAATTCCATGTCATCATGGCAAGGTCGTCCTGTTTTGGTAGCAGTAGTATCTGGGGCAGGGCATAAAAGTATCCCTAAAACTTTAAGCAAGTCATTAAAGCAAGACTTTAATGGCATGCAACTGTGCAGTCATCATAAATGACAATATTAATTTATCACCATCACGATTAAGGTACATCATCTGGAATAGCCAATGAAGATGCATTGAATTAAATTCAATTTAGATCTTTCAAGACCTGCACCTTTTTATCATAGTTTTATCATTATTCCAAATGTCATCAGTTTTCACATGCAGCAACAAACATATGGGCATAAAAAAAAAAAAACCAACACAAAAAAAACCAAACAAAAAACAAAACAAAACAAAACACAACAAAACCAAACCAAACAGCCAAATAAAAAAAAGCCCCATTGTGCTTTTACCTTGATGTGGCACTCTTTAAAGAAACATTTAAAAGGTGATGTATTGTTCAGGAATGATCCATTATTCTTCATTTTTTCATATTACCCCTTTTAAAGAAAGAGTTTGTAAGTACTCCAATCAGTATTATAAATTCTAAAGCAATTTTAAAACTACTGGTGATGCTACAGGTTTTATTGTCCCATGTATTTCACACCTCCTGTCAACCCAAGTCAGATTGTGTTACTCCTGCCCAAACACTTAGACTAAATTCTCTCTCTAAAGCTGTGATCTTTGACTCCTGATTAGAGATTGTGTTACAATGTTTCTATTATAATTTATAAGTCTTGGAAAACTACACACTTTATTTATATTATGTTTGGTACTAGCCAATCATTCTAAGAAATTGGTTTTCCCATTCTAATCATAGAATCCATCTCTCTCTCTCCCCCCTTAATGGTGGTGATAAATATAGATTCATCAGCATTTTATTTAGGTTATTTTATGGAAGGAGGAAGTTACACTCCATGAAGTCTCCTTCCACTCCCTTTTAAATCAAATTTGTATTTTTTTATTATTATATGTAAGTAGGAAATTTGCTAATGTATTTATTATTTTGTGTGCAATGTGCCCTAGATGTTGAAATGTAAGTCACAGTGCAATCAAACAGAGATGGAATTTAATTCAGAGAATTATTAAATATATCAAGATGCCTAAAGTAATTTTCAAATGTTTGTTATGTTTCAGTGGCATCTTCTGCGGTGATACAGTCTTGATTCAAGGAATATTATAAGGAGGGGAAGTAGCCAACAGCAATATGTAACCTGGAGGAAATATCATATTGAAATTTAATCAATCAATCAATTAATCCATCAATGAACAGAGTAATGATTTTATGATACAACTCCACTTTTAAAAGAACTGTTACTTCTTTCATTAGGAAGTCAACATATAGGCATTATTTAAAGGCTGCTTAACTGACTCCTGCAATAGTGCCACAAATCCTTGAAGTCAGTGCAACCGTGAGGCAAGAGCTCATGGAATAGAGATGTGCTGCTAACAGCAGACATGTAAATTTGAGTAAAAAGAGAGGTGGTAACTATTACTAGTTATGGCACAGTTTATCTGCTAAAGTATCACAGAGCGTAAGCCCCAAAAATTTAATTAAATATCCAGTCTGATCTTCAGGTCATTCTCTTGGCACTATCTGAGCCGTCAGTAGATCTCAAGACCTAGGAAGCAAGGCAGATATTCATCTGTAAAGCTATATGTGACACTATAATACCTATACAAGACACTAGTTAGATAGAAACACTCAGGAGACTAGGCAGCATGCCAGAAGAAGAAAACAGCATGCAATCAGAAGTGCATCGAAGGAAGATTATTTATGTGAGATGCGCAAGATTTGAGTGCAGCAAATCTTGCCTTTTGGAAGAAAAGTGGGGGGAAAAAAACTCCAAGTTCTTTTCCTAAAGAGGGGAGAAATTCCTTCCAGACCCCAAATTAGCAATCAGTATGATCTTGATTTTTTGGGGCATTTATATGAAGTGTCACGCGTCCCAATTATGATAAGCCAGGAATACTGTATTGAAAAACTCTTCTTCTAGCAATTGCTGGTAACAGCTACCCAATATTTCCCAAAAGAACCTGAGGCAGCCTCATGGTTCCCTCTGAGTAGTAGGTGGTAGCAAGATATTGGGAATATAAATTAAAAAAAAGGAATTTATTTTGCAGACATAGATTAAATCTGCATGTCTTTTCCTTACCTCCCATGCTGCATTCGTTTTAGTGTACCATGATGTTCTAATGAATTAAATTAGTGTTGTTGGGGACCATACTTAGTCAATAAGAGAGGGAATTTTAAAAATTAAGGGATTGTTGCTCTAAATTTGAAAGTAACTCTTTAGTAAACTTGTATGTGGCGGAGAATTAAACAAAGAAGGTTAAAAATGTGATTTAACACAGCTCTTCCGTACCTTTATGAACCTTTCATGTTTTCATTTCATTTTAGAACTGTAAAGTTGGGTAAGTCAGATGAGGTTTCAGGAAGATTTCCAAAACCCTGACATTTATTGCTATGGTCTCTGAATCCAGGTGTAAATGTGCTAGTATATGTTGGCTCATCTGGACTTTTGGCAATGTCTGGGACTTGTTCAGTTCCTCCTCCTATGTGTATCCTGGCAATGCCAGTGGGCTGGGCAGCCATATGCTCCTATATTAATTTTGGCAAGGCTAGCGTTGATTCAGTGCACATTCCACAACACATTCATAACATAGAACCTACTGCTGTCCCAGTGGTGCTGCTGGTGACATTACTTTGAAATCCTAGAGGTAAGGCAATAGGGGTGTTTTTTGTTGTTGGAAGGAGGAGTATGCTTATTTTATTATTATTATTATTATTATTAATTTTTTTACTACTTATTTCCATAGAACATGACAACCTTTGGATATGAGACTTACGATGAGTCAGTGCAGCTGAAGCTATAGCTTGGATGTCTGAGCCAGTTTAGAGCAGTGTTTGTAATTTCCCGGCTTTTAAGATAGAAATGTCTTAGGATTTTAGTGTTCGTCCTTGTTCCAAATAAAGCTAAAACTCTTGTTTTGCTTGAACACCCTTTAACACAAAATAAGCTTGTGTCCATGCAGTTCTGCTAACTGAACTGAATGAACTGTTGTTCACATAAAATAGTACAAATAAATCAGGAAAAAAAATTAATTTCCAGTACTTCGCAACTAAAAATGTGTCTTAATAAGTCAGATGAATCAAAATAAAATTTTTGATTGCTGAAAAGACAATATATCTGATTCAGAAAGATTCCTTATCAAATAATGATGAAAATTGATATTTTGGTAAAATAATAATTTATGAAAGCAAGTTTTACGGCAGAGTGGGGATAAACATAAAGGACTTGACTGTTCTTGCAGATTTCTACTTTTACTGAACAATGCTGAACATAAAAACAAATTCAGATTGACTGTGGGAACTGTGGTTTATGACTTCTTGGTCTCTAGGTGTTCATAAAAAGTGTCTTAAGAGAGCACTTTATTTTAAAGGCATTTCATTCTTAGCATATCTCTTTGCAAGGTAGTTTTTATTTAAATGAGAACTGTCCATTTTATTTTATTGTACATGCTGTTAAGAAAAAGGTAGCATTTTAATGCTGTATGAAAAATAATGCTACTGAGAAGCTGAACATATACTTGAAAATACTATAAAAGTCTAGTTACTGAAGCATAATCATTTTAACTCTTTTCTTGGCTTTTACTGGAATGTGAAGAAACCAGCAGTGCATCTTAAAACGCTGTGGAGCGGTAAGGGATATTTTAGAATTTACTCTTCTCTACAGAATCCTACTCTTGGCCAGTACTTATGTAACATTCATGTAAACATTCTCATGGCTACCTGATTCACTTCCTTCTCAGTAATTCAAGTTACAGACTGTAGCAACAAACTTGGTTAGTAGTCTGACCACTGTGGAAAAGAGTAGACCACAGAGAAGAAGAATCATAATCTTTCTGAATTTTCAGAAAGAAAAAAAAAATCAACACTATATTTGTTTATTTTTTCAACACAGAACATTTGCTTTTAATTTATGCATAATAATGTGGAAGGAAATGCACTCATCAATCCTCTATTGAAGTGGATCCAAATTGTTTGATTTGTGGAATAGCTTGGAGAGGAAAATCTACCTGACATTTGTCTCTGTAAATTAATGCAAGTTTTAGTGTAGTCAGATAAAATCCAGTTTCCATATATGCCTCATTAAACTAAGAGAGACTGCAGAACTGTATTTTCATAAGTGTAAAAATGTCAAAGCAAAAGTGTGGAATCATTCAGAGGACAAAAATATATGGGTCTATCATCCATGAGAAATATCTGGGATAAGAATATTTGATTGATTTTCCCTCTCTGTTAGGATTTTGCACCACAGACCTCCAGCTGACGTTTCCTCATATTTTCTCTTGCTATTAAATGGGTATTGGCTCAAGACTCTAAGGAGTAAGGCTATGAGGGTCATTGAATCTTCCATTTTGGGCACAACAGCTAGAGATGTATGGCTAGTCTTGCTACATTTCTTCCATTGCATAAGCGCTCTTCTCTTAGTTGGTCGTTTCTGTTTTCCAGCAAGTAGCAATGACAAGGATTAATGGGAAATTCATTCAGAGGTATAAGCTAGGCTGTGTGAATATTTGCAAAAAAAAAAAAAGGCTTTGAAAGCAGGACTGAACCAGTAGTTTTGGTTTACATTTGAATTTTGATTTATATTATAAAGTAAATGTTGCCACCAAGAATTGAAAATAAGGGAAATATTTGCTAAGATGTATGTCTATTTTCACTAGTACTGAGAGCAAAATCAGGATAAATCTCTATGGCTAGGTAGCACTGCCCAATCTAAATGGATTTGCAATTTACAAAGACAATCATGATGCTGAGGAATAAGGAAATATAAAATGTGTTATCACAAACCAAATGGAGTTCATTGAAGGGAGGACAGACTCCACGGTATTTTGTGAATTTACAAGGTGGAAAGGCAAGGGCTAGGTGACACTCGATTCTCTGTAAGCAGGCATAGATACTATTCAGTAAGCCAGATCAGAACAGTACTCTTTAAATTGTGCTGCATATCTAGTGTGTAGCTTATGAAGAGCAAAATGTCCCACAGTCAGGTTTCTTTTGAATAATTTAGGGTTATTGTTGAATTGCCTAATTTCTAGTAGTGAAGCAATTTAAAAGGGAATATATTAGGTACAGCATTCCCTTGACATTTTCTTTCTCCTTGATTCCACGCTTATAATGCTGCTGTTGATGTTCGTTCTCTGACATTTCTTTTACTTTCTTCACTAGCAGTGTAATTCTGGGAAGAAATTAACAGACTTCCCCTCTTAGATTCATGCAGTACTATGTTATATTAGCAATACTGCTTATTATTTGGATTAAAGAAATTATCTTGTTTCTTGCCCAGAAGAAAAGAGTTAGTTAAATGATGGAAACCCAGTGGGAGAAGCTAGTCTAACTCTCAGATGTTTATATTAATCCAAACAGGTACATTTGCTTAACCACAGTGATGCGTCCAAAGCCTCAAGCTAGGAAGAATTTGGACCTTTTTCTAATTAATAATGACCTTATATTTAAAAATGGATTAAGGATAATGCACGACTACACTCAATAAGAGATTCTGTTCTGCACTCAGTAAGAGATTCTGTTCATGGCAACTCAGAATAAAAGTTGGGGTGATATATAATACATTTTTCTTTATCTAGTTTAATAACACTGAACATACAGCTTTCACAACTTAATTGGGAGATCTGGAGTAGCACAAGGACATTTTAATTTCCAGCAGTTTGACTAAACAGGATTAGGGGGGTATTTTGTTTGTTGCTTTGGTTTTTGTTTGGTTTTTTGTTTTTCTGTTTTTCCTTTAAATTATCTATTTTATTCTGTATATGCTGCCCTGTGGACTTCTAATTTTTTTAAAACATTTTGCTGTGGCTTCATCTTAACATTGATTTTTGGAAGTCATAATTTTGACTTCCAAACCACAGCAGACATAATTGTCTGTTAAACTGTTGTATTTTTCCAGGCATCTTGTGTAGTTTGATTTTTAAAAGTTTTTTTAGCCCTCTGTGTTTGGGGTTTTTTTTGCTTGTGAGGTCAGTGAAGTATCTATTTTCTTCCAGGGACAACAAGGGAGAGGAAGGGGAAGGGCAAGGGAAAGAGGAAGGAATTTTCAAAGCAAAATATCCCACTGTTTTCTGTGCTTGGCATTTCATTTCTTTTCCCAAAGACTATAAAATATTGGAAGCTCTTACTATTACTTTCATAAAAAACTAATAGATGTACCTCTGTGTATTGTATTTTGCAATTAAATGACGTATTAACTCAAAGATAAGTATTCTGAATATAATTTTGAGGAATGTATGTTGGCCAGTATATGCATCCTTCCTATGTAAACATTTTTTCCTATTTAGAAGAATAAGCATTAGCAGTCCATTTATTGAATGGACTCCTTTAATGTATAGAACATTTTCTCTCATTTTCTCTCCTTTAATGTATAGAACCCTTTGCTCAATTGCATCATGAAATATTGTGTTTGAAACTAGCTTCTGAAATGAACTACTCCTCTTATTGATTGGAACATACAGATATTCTATTTGAAACAAAGTTCAATAAAATATTTTTTATTTATATTTAGTTTTCTCTACTCCTCAGTACATAAATGCATCACTGAAATATGTTTTTCCCCAGTCACCCTAAAAATATAGAAAGTTAAGCTTCTTATAATTTCAAAGGAAGATGAGTTGCTGTAAGACTTATCAAGTATTTTTCTGAGATCCAACTCCCTGATGTTGTTAGTATATTGTAGACACATGGGAGAACTACCAACCAAATACAGCAAGTTGAAGGAAACTCAGTGTCAGAGACCAGAAAGCATTCTTTCAACTGCCTCCCTAGTCTGAAACTCTTTAATCTCCTTCAATTTCTTACCTTGTAGGCACATATCTCCTCTGTATCTACCTAGATCTGCTCCATAAATGCACTTCTATGCCTGATGGAGAAGCAGAATGTTTTCCAAACACTCTATACTCCTTCTACTGTTAGAAATTCTCAGAATATATTTCAAACACAAACAGTGATGCATAATGTGTGGCAGCACCTTTTATATAACATAGTGAAGCTTAGCAGGAATGGGAGTTTCAGAGAGTGAGCAGAGGAGGGAACAAAAGCTGGGAGGTAGGCTGGGTGTGGAAAATTTCCACTTCTTGTCTTGAAGTACTCTCATTGTTTAAAAAAACGTCCTCAAATGCCTTTACCTAAGGAAATAATATGAAAGAAACATGAATCTGTAACACAGATGCAGCTATAAGAAAGAGTAAGAAATGCAGCTATAATAAGGGATCTTTAGTGTTTTCTGATGCAAGGATTAACTTTTGCATATTACATTAAAAAATATCACCAGAGAAAATAAAAAAAATTAATAACATTTTCTGACCAATTTAAAAGAAAAGTTCTCTGAAAGATTTGCCAAGGCTATAATTGCAGAATGGCGGTAGCAAACAAACGAAGAGCTTTTCCCAAAGCCCAGAGCATGATACCTGAGTCCCATACAGGAAAGGATGAGAAAGGATTGTAGAGATGCCCACTGCACAGTGTTTCCCACAGGCTGGCTCAGACTGAGCTTCAGAATGCCAGTTGGCTTGGATCAGCTTGGCTCTTAATATTCTAGTAACAGGTCCTAAAATTCTTCTGTGTAAATAAGACATAATGGCAGCTAATATATGGGTAGAAAAATCTTCCGTTAGACTCTCATCTTATTGTTATTTTATACCTGATCTTTCCTAGAGCAGGCCACATGTCTAAAAAGTTATGTCTACAGACAGAAGCATTACTTCTTTAATTTCCCTTTGTGGAAGGATCTCAAAAAATGGGGAGGTCAGAGGATTAAAAAAAAAAATCAAGAAAATATAAAAAATAATAAATAAATAGTGGAATCGAACCATAATTCTGCAGCCAGATTTTCATGGCTACATAGATCCCTCTCTACGGACTCTGCTGTACAAACACAGTACAACTGTAAAAGGTATCAACATATTTTTTAAAGAAATAAAGTTTCTCTTAACTTACAAAGTGATCAAATGTAGCAAAGTGGATCTTAATGCCATTGAAAATGACCAGTAGAAATATTGAACAAAAAGAGTAAATGAATATATGTTATATAAAGCCTGAAATGTTGCCCATTTCTTTAAAAAAACTGAAGTCAGTCATACTGTCCATGGGCACAGGTTTAGTTCCTGTAAGAAGAAATTAGTAATATTTCAACCAGATTAATTTCAGACTAGTATACTTAATAATTTACATTCATTTTGATTCTGACTGTCCTCTGTATCTGGTCTCTGAAGTATCTCTCAATCCACCATGTAGGAAAAATATCTTCTTTCCCTGAATCGGGGGGCAAGGACTGAGCTTCTAAGCTTGTCTTGGTCAGACAGGTTTCTGAGCTGCCAAGAAGTGGAAAAGTATAAGGGCTTCAGCATTCCTCCTAAAAAGGCAATTTATTTTAAAAAAAAACCAAAACAAAACCACACCACATTTTTTTATACTAATAAATAATTGGATAGAGTCTTAAGGACTTAAAGGTTACAAGTGTGGATGAGATGTGATTCCACATTATTCAGTACCTTTTACTAACACAAAAAACAATGAAAAGAAATAACCATGGAATGATCAGTTAACTTTGATCTTGGAACTTCAGTTTCATTTGAGGAGTATTTGCTATATTACAATTAAGTGTAATATAAAAAAAAAATTGAAATTAACACTGAATGTTGTACCTGCAAGATGCAGGTACAATACAGGTATTGTGTAATAACACTAAAAAAGATCTTGACATCAGGGATGAAGATGAGTTAAAAAAATGTAGGACTACAGATAAGAAACAGACTATAGCTACTGAGTGTAATTGCCAGTAACCAGGGCAATAAATGGCACTAGGGAAGGAGTATTACTTAGTATGCAGCATCAGTGACGTTGCTGAAATACTACATTCAGCTCTGGTGATGATGTTGTAAAAGCTGTTGATGGAGATGAATTACTAAAGGATTAAAGTAATGGTTAAATTCAGATTTGTCACTTATGTTGGAAATTTAAAATAATTCTCTAGTTTAACAAGTAGAAAGTGAAGGGTGGCTCATTCTAATGCTTCTAATGAATTTGATCCAAATGATTTCTGCAATAAACAGTTCTATAATGTAGAAGAAGTAAAAATTTCCTGTACATGGAAACTGCAACTAGGTAAAAGATTAATCTAGATGAAGACACTTTACTTTCACATGAGGTCTCTGAGAAAATGTGTTTGGTGATACGGTAGTTACTCTATGACTTTAAATTCAAACCATCACTTTTTTCTCAGATGCATATAATAACCCTAAATGAAATGAAGGTTTGAATTTCTGAATTATTGCATGACTTTTTTATAGTCTGTGTTATGAAAAGACCAGATGATTGTAAGAGTTACTTTTGGCCTTAAAACCTAAACTTCTGTGAAGAGGCCACTGGAAGAAAAGCTCACAGATTTTGGAACTGATACTGGACTCTAAACCCCATGAACAAAAGTAAGCATAATATTGGGATGCTGAAGAAGACAAGCATACCATTCTATTTGCCAATTTCATCCCACATGCCTAAGCTTTTTAATTTTAGTCAAAGTACAGACAGAAAACAACTGATCTTTGCTGATCAACAGAGCATAGCAGTATGTAATATTGTTATCTAATTAAACCAGCTTCTAAATCTACCTTTATTACTTCTGTTCATTACAAAAATATTGGATTCATATTTGTAAGAAAATAATATAACAAAAATTATCAGATGTCAGATTTTATTTTTTTTTTAATTTAAATTACATAATTTCATGTTGAAAATGTCACAGGAAGATGAGTTGGGATATTTGAAGGTTTTGTCAGAAACCTGTAACTGTCTGGTCAAACTTGTACTTTTCATATGGATTTGCTGCTGTATCTAGCCACAGTTTTTATAGGAACAATAACTAAGTGTTTTACTATGTTGCTCATGATCCATCCAAGATTAATTAAGATGCCAAGAACTGATAGCATAGATTCTGTAGTGGTTTTTTGCCTCATTTATATATATGACTAAGATACATAAATACTTAAAGCATTAAGTGAGTCTTATGAAGATGAGCTGTCGCTCCTTCAGTAGTATCTTAAGTACCGATGGAAACTAGAAAAGAGACTCTCATTTTATGTTAATTAAAATCACCTTGACAACTGAAGAAATCCCTTTATAGAGTTAGAATTCATTTACATGTAATTAATCAAAATGTTATTTTAGAAGACAAATTCATTTCAAGGAACCATACAAGTATTATTTTCTCTTTTAAAAGTATGTTTGAAGAATTGTATGAAATGCAAATTTTTTTCTAGTGACGCAGGTTTTCAAAATTTCTTTGCTGTAAGCAAATAAAAAAAACAGTGGGATGCTTTTGCCAATGACATTCTAAAAATCTTGTTGATTAATACCTATTTTCTCTTTTGTGGAATACTTTAAACATATTTAAGGACAGAACCAAATACATGGGACCATCCTAAAGATCATCCTGTTTGGATGAGTATATTTTTAAAAAAGAATTAAATCTTCTATTTATTTCCTACAACGGAATTATGCACTGTACCACTTGCTCACTTTCCACCCACAAGATTAAAAATCTATGAAAAATCTCATGTGAGTGAACCCACTAATGTTTAATGTGCAAGAATACTCATCAGTCATTTCTCTATCCCTTCTTTATTCTAGTTTTACTCACCAATTAGAAGCAAGTGCTGCTTGAGTATTATTATATACAGGATTACCTGTTTCAGTTGCTGAGCCCCTTAGAGTTAGTACTGCTATATGAAAGCTGTACCATGCAAACCCTTTTGTACTTTTGCAGCTTTGCATGTTCACAGTAATGTTTGCCTATCCCAGCTTAATTATTTGTGTGATAATCCAAGAAATTTTCATAAAGCCTAATTAATTTTATGGCTGGATATAGGGTATAGTCTTTTGTTGTTCTGTAGATGCAGTGCACATATCCCTTTAGAAGCAAGGCAGGCTTCACTGTCAGAAACAGTTTGCAGTTCTAAATCATAAAGGTGTAATATAAACAAATAAGATGAGTCAAGAAAGTGAAACTAAAGCTTATTGAAGAGAATATAATTTCCCATTCTCTTTAATGTGTCAAAAGCTTTAGCGTGTCAGAAGAAAAAGCTACAAAGCAGTCATCAATTGAGTGTTCATGGAAGAGTATAAGTGGTTTTATACTCTTTTAGATCAAGCTTTTGCAATGCTTCACACTGTTTTCCAACAATCCTATGATCCACAGTCAGGTACTACGTAAGCTGGGGGAATTGTCTTTGCATTAAGTCACTTGATGGATTTTCATTTCCATCCATAGAGTTCTTTTTGGCCCTTTGCATATGTCATTCATAGCTTTCCAATGGTAGAAAGGTAAAATTAGGAATATGAGTTCTAAAGAGGATAATGAACATTGATTAGTGCAAATGAAAGAGAAGGACCTCCTTCAAGTGTAGGAAGCAGAATTTGGGAAAAATATTTTAAAAGTTTTCTCTTGGTTTTCTACACGTTAGTGAGTTTTCAAAATAAACTAAACCTATAATTATGAAAATTAAATATAATTGTTTATTATACCTTTACTGAAATGTGGCTATTCCATCAACTCATGTCATCAATGCAAAAAGATTGGCAGGAACACAGCTGGATTACATCATCAAGCTGCAACCAAGTGTATTTGCAGTTACCAAAGGGTAAATTCCTGTATTTATTTATGACACAAAATTTGATGTCTTTAAATGAAAACATGAAGTGCAGTTTTAGTAACCAAGCATGGCCAAGTCTGGCATTGTATTTCACACCTGAAATTCGATGTTTGCCACATCACTGTCCTGATGCTTCTTTCTGCATCTGACAGGTGTTTCAGCACAGCAGAGGAGCAGCCTTGCCAGCTGAGCGCAGAGGTCTGTCTAGACCAGACTTTGTCTCTGACAGTTGCCAGTAATGGATGATTACAAGTGTGGGACAAACAGTGATCAGTCACTACCTTGTTTAGGTTGTAGCCCACCACAGAAAATAGCAGTACTGCAGACTAACATGGTGCATTTTGACATATTTTAAAGCTAGCACCTTAAGAACCCCAGGTACCACTTCAGCTGTTTTCTTGAGCAGTAGGAATGCTGACAGCAGCTGTACACTGAAATCTGATCTAGCTATTGTACATCCACCCTATTTGGTGATATGTTAGCTGCTGGTATTTAGGGACTCCTCATTTCTATGTGTTTTTCATTCGATCTGCTTTTGTAAGTGGGCTAGGCTGTACACTGGGTAATTTTCCCCCCACAGCTTCTAATGATAAACACCAGCTGTCAACAGTGAATGCAGTGACATGAGAAGCATGCAATGATTTTCAAGAACAAGGTCAAATGACAGGTAGTTAAATAATGTAGAAAGGATAATCTTCTGAACAAGCAAAAAACTGAGATTGGCTCATTGTTTTTCACAAAATTTGCAATCAGCAGATGGCAATGCAGAGGTCAAGCTCCCAGACAGAATATATCATGTAGTTGAATAAATAATTTGTGTAAACGATACCCTATGAAAACTAATTTTTGCTATTGAGATACCTACCTGACCTTGTGATGTTACTCTCAGCACTCTATAAATTGTTTTCTGAGTTACATTTTAAGGTACTAGTTGAAATCATATGTTGCTACTAGAGTCAAAAGTTATATTGTTGTACATGTGTTTAAAGGTCACATGACTGTAAAAGTCTAAGGCTTTGTTTCCGGTGTTACTGTGGGTACTTAAAAGTGTTCTATGATGGGAACATGACAGAAATAATATTCTTGAGAATTTAAGCAAATCTTAGGTGCTTCTGGGATTTTATCTGGTTGGTGTATTACCTTTCCTTGCATATTGCTTTTCCATTTATGTCTACCTTCCTGTGTTTCATAGTGTCTCTTGAGAGGTCTTCCTTTACATTGTCCAAAAGCCTGCATTTATCTGGCTAATAAAATTAGCAAAGTGTTTTATACAACTTTAGAGCTTAATTCAATTTTCCCTTAAGCATGACGTTCTTTAAATTTCGTTAGATTTCATTAAATTAAGAGCATCACACTTATTATGTAAAAGTTTAAATGAACTCCGTAAATATCTTTTCACTACCCTTTTAGAGCAAAAAAAACTTAATGTTTTTCTAAGGTGGACCTCTTATGTAAATTGAAAAAAAAAATGCAGTAAACAATAATCTAAAATCAGTATGTAACCATAGAACCTACAGTGAGCTGTCACAGACAAAGTAATATAACACTAGTGGAAGATTTTTTAATGGAAATGTCAAATACAATTGTATTAGTAGGAAGTTAGCTCCCTATGATGATGTAATTACTATTTCTTTGTCAACTGGGAACTTAAAAGATTCCTTTCCTTGTATATATTTTAATAAAGGAAATTAAAATATCAATTAAAATCTATGATGAAATCCTGTTAAAGGTTTTGAGGAGCTAGACAATGTAGGAAAATTCACAGATAAGGCTGCCTCATTATCCAGAGATTAAAAACAGTGAAACAACCCCCAAGAATTGCTTGCCTTCCATGAACTGTCAGTTGATGATAAGAGATGAGGTGATAGTAAAGTGAAATATTTCTTCCCTGTGAGCTGAAGGTGTGATATTGACTTTTGAAGGTGCAAATATAACTTGATTAGACTGAATTTATTCTGAATTTGCTTTCTACTTTTAAAGAGATAATCTCCCTTTGTGTTAATGGAATACTAGTAAGCAGAACCTCATACGTATTGTTTTCAACACCCAGGATATTCTCCAAATGTAAAGAGGGATTTATGTGTTAGTGCAACTACACTGATTTCAAACATCACAAAACTTCTTTGACCATCATGATAGAGAAGACAGTTTTGAAGATGAGATTTAAAACTACCCTACTTACTGTTCTGATAATAATCTTATGACCTTGGTTTTGAAAAGGAAGTTAATGCAGAATATGGAGAAGTGGTGGAATTTTTCTCGGTAGTCAAAAAAAAAAAAAAAAAAGTAACTGCAATCTTTCTCTGCATTCGCTTTGTGCTAGTCACATTTCTTCTTTGAGCCAGAAAGTGCAAATAAACTGGATTTGTATGCAGCAAAACAAAAAAAAATGCTATTGACAGCTTGAAAATTTTAAAAATTACTGGCTATGAAAGTCTAGTGTATAAGTAACTCAGAGGAAACTTGTTGCTAAAATGGCATTATACTCCAATTCTAAACCAACTTTTTTGTAATACCACTGTTAGTAGCTACAACTTGTTCAAATGCAATACATTATTATTTTCCCTTTTATAACGTTCAAATGAGAAGAGCAAGATTCATGTCACTGAAATGACAAGGATGAATTATATCATAATATTATATACACTTAAGAGAAGCATAGAGGGTATCATCGGGTTCTAGTATTAGTGTTTCTGTCATTTGAAGATGACCTCCAGTAGTTTATGATATTTTTATAAACATTGCTAGCTGGAAGCATAGAAATTTTTTCATATATATCTCTCTCTGTTGAGAAGATTTTGGGCTCTGAAAGGGTTTTTTACTTTTTAATCCGTACTTTTATTGTCGTTGAAGTTGTTGCACAATACTTTCAAGCTGAAATTTCAAATAACCTAGCAGTGTAATAAAAATTTGGTACTGGATATACATTTCCATGGCTACCATTGATGCTTTTGAAGGATCTGCTTATTAGCAGAGGTTGGAAATTATTGAAAAATTGAAAATCATAGCTGTTATAGTGGGAAGGGAGTCTGTCTAAAAGGCAGGAGGGTTCTCTTTGCATATTTTACCTTTAAAACACAATGTTGCTAGCTGACACAGCTTGTGTGACACTGACAAACCTGAGCTGGTAAAGAGCAACTGAGACATGAACAAAGGGCTTCAAGTTGTGTATTCTGTATCTTGTTTTTCTGAATAAAAGGCAGTTTTTAATAGCTGTGTTTCCTCCACTATTACATTAAATATATGCAGATCAAATTTTAAACTCTAATAGATATAAGGAATCTTATTTTTCATTTTTCTGTCTTCATATCTGTTTGCCAACTGAAATTTGCAATGGTTATTGAGAAAAAAAAATAGAGTTCAGGATGCAGGTGTATCCACATTAGAATTAAGATTCATGGTTAATTTTACTGCTCTGTATTTTTCCCCCATTTACACATTTTGGTGAACATGATGCTCCTGAGACCTTAAGTGATAGTCTTAAAAGGATGAAGTCTTCTATTTAACTACAAAAATAGTTTTAATACAGAAGCAACGAAACACGGAACATGCAGCGGTTGAAATTATTTTCTCTTCATTGCGGTACCTGCTAAGAGGAGTGAGACAAAGCTGTAGAAGCAACGTTTAACGCAACAGCATATTGTGCTTAGTGTGGCTGTGTATAACTGGAGTCTGATGCAATACATGCTTTCAGGAGTTGTTACCTTCTGTAAACTTTTCTTGTGTAGAAAAGTGACTAGGGGGATATTTACCATCAATTTTGCAGAGTTTCATATGAGGAACATTTTAGCATCAGATTGCCATAGGGATTTTATCAAGTCAGTGGGAAAAGATGAAGAAAAGATTCTGATCTGAGATGTCAGGGAATTCTTTCAATCCACTGCCTTAAAAATAAATACTAAATACTATTAAAGCCTTCCTGTTGCTCCAAAGCAGATTTTGTAATGCTGCCAATAGCATAAAATTATTCTGGGGGTCTCTACTGACTGAACAGGGAGCCTAAATGATCAGTTTTGGGGAACTGCCGCCAGTTATAGGAAAAGTATAACTATCAAAGCTTAATCCAAATCTGTGGTGTTAATCAATGTGCTCCAATACGTTCTGTCAAAACTTTAGTCTCACATAGAAATGAAGTTTCGAAAGGAGTGATTCATGCCCATAATGAGACATATCCATGTATGACACCCTTACTTAAGATATTATTAGAATATTTTAGAGCTCTGTTTTTAAGGGTAATTTCATGATAGAGATTTATCTCCTAACGTATGATAATGTTCGTATTTGACTTTCAATGAAATTCTTTTGGGGTATTTTTTTCTCAGGATTTTTTTCCTTTCATAGAGCTATACACTTACATTAACATAAAGGTTCATTATCATGCTGTAAATTGAAGAAGTAGACTTCTACTATAATTTAAGCATTCCGAGGTTTTACATCTTGCAAAAGAAAAAGATGAGAGCAATAAAAATATTTTGCTATTCCATGATGAGTTGAATAGCTATGTGAGTTCCTGAGTGTTTAAAGAATGCAAAAATGTTAGGTCCAACCTGCTAAACACAAGACAGATCCACAAAGAGATAGGTATCAGTTCAGAATTACAAGATGACAAACAGCTGTGAAATCAGGCTGCTGAACAAGGCTAAGAATAACCAAAATAAAAATAGTAGTTTCATGTGAAAAATGTCACATGAGTGATGAGGAGGTAGGCATTTCTAGATGTGCTTACTGAAAAAATATGCTGCAAAATGAAA
>NW_020955372.1:74830-130686 GCF_003031625.1 Empidonax traillii | reverse complement strand
GATCCACAAAGAGATAGGTATCAGTTCAGAATTACAAGATGACAAACAGCTGTGAAATCAGGCTGCTGAACAAGGCTAAGAATAACCAAAATAAAAATAGTAGTTTCATGTGAAAAATGTCACATGAGTGATGAGGAGGTAGGCATTTCTAGATGTGCTTACTGAAAAAATATGCTGCAAAATGAAATTTAAAAGGCAAGTATCCTTATGGCTTTTGTTTCATGTTATTACCATGTATTCAAATGAAAGTGAATATAAATTAGCTTGAAAACAACTGAAAAGCACCACCAATAACAGCAAAAACAAGGGAAAAAAATCAAAACAAAACCAACCCCAAAACAAAGAACAAAACCAAAACCAAACCAAACCAAAACAAAAACCAAAACCCAAACCCCATAAAAATAACATAACCTGGAAACAAGGAGTTTGCAAACAAAATCACACCACCATTTTATAATCCTGTAATGCAGCAAAGGTGAATGAACCTAATTATCTCATACCGAAGTTTCAGGAGAATGCGCAGTTCAGACTATAACACACTTAAATATATACTGGGAATTATAGGGAAAAGCCATTCTTTTACCATTTGCAGAATATGGCTCATATATGGTTGGTTTATGCTGATTTACAGGATAGGGAATTTAAGGTTCAGTAGCCCTGTCACACTGGCAATTCATTCTGTCAGAAATGTTTGCATTATGTGGTGGAAGGGATGTGGTTAAATCTGCATAGGAATTCAGTGTTTGGGATCACACTTTTTCTGTTTTCCAGAGTGGAGAAACTGTACAGTCAAGCTACAGTTTCTATCTTCATTTTCTTCTGTGATAAAATCCTGACTAAGATATGGCTAGCGTTTTACTTTTTTTTTTTTTATTCTAGGACTACTGTCTGGAGTGTAGGAGATAGCATGGGAGGAGAAGTATGTCATTTGTACTGGCATGATTCTGTATTTCAAGGTAGTCTATAAGGAGACATGAAAGGGTGCAGAGAAAGCCTCAACTCATTTCATACACAAAACTCTGTCTTCACATTTCTTCATCTGAAGAATAAAGTTTTTATCTGCTTATCTACCTTTAGCACCAGTTAGTGGTTAAACATGCTAAAATTTTAACACATGCATGAGCTCATCTCTGACTGAATACATTCTGTTTGGCAAGCTGCCTTCACATCCTTTGCAGTCACATTTTTTCTATGCCTTAAGTGTTTCTAGTTGTGCATGGAGAACATTTATGTACAAAAATATCCATGTAAAATGGATAGTGCTCTCTTCTATTTTTATTCCTTTAAAACATACTCAATATAAATATGCAAAAAATAGAAGTAAAAAGGCACAAGGAGAATAGAAAGCAAGTTAAAAATACTTCATCAGCAAAGAAGATATTGAGTCAGAAAAGTGGAAGCTACACTTCTTGTCATACATCACTTTGAATCTTTAGAGAATACTTAGATACCATTATGATGGACAGTAGTGTAAGAATACAAATATAATTGCTTTTAAAATGCATCAGTGTGGGCAGGACTCCATTTCACTTATGTAAGGAACTGTGAAAAAACTTATTAGCAATTTCTGGGGTGACAAGGAGATAAGAGAAAAGAGAAAACTGCTTTTCTGTCAGTCAGCATTGTAGTTGTACTCGGGAACTGGGCAAAGACACACATTTTGTTCCTATTGTACTTTATAAATATGTAATTACTTAGTCTTTATATTGCAGTTGTTGGTGATTGTCAACTAATTAAATAGTGTTAGTATCTCAAAATCAGAGCATCCAAGAGCATTCTGGTTAAACAGTTTGAAGAAGCTGTTAGGACATAAATGCAGAACATGATATAGATAAAATGAAAGCATATAATCATATGCTGTGGATCCAAAACAAACTTAATTTCCATCACAGATGTACCTTTATTTTATTTTCTATATGCTCACATGGACTGTATCTAGCTGGTGATAGCTATATACTTTACTTGTTGGTTTGAAAGAATAGGGTTAGTCTGAAACTGAGTCACTGCACCTGGTGCATTTATACTTCCCAAAGCACCACTTACAGGAAAAACTGCAAACTTTATCTAGGCCACTGTCAGGAAGTGATGAATGAGGTCCATGGTGGTGTAGCCCCAATTCTTTTCCCAGGGGTTCAGTTGGCTCCCTTGGAAACATTTGCTAGCTGATTTCAGAATATGCAAGGTTGCCTACCAAATATCTGTGGACTAATAGCTTTTACAGGCCACCAGAAATGTTTTCTTGTCAATCAGGAGGGAACAATGAATGCAGCTGTGTACTGTTTTGAGCAACCCATATAGTACCATGTGTCACGAATAAAGGCAGAAAGTCTTGTTTGTTATTGTATAAACATGTACAAATTCATTCATCTATCAGCTTCTAAAAGCTAGCATCTGCATTATAGAAAATTGGAAATTTGACATTTGAAAATTTTTTAAGCAGTCTGCTAGCTGCCTCTCATGACTTTTTGAAATACAGACTTTATGCTGGAATCAATGGAGATATGACAAAAATTGCAGAGAATGACTGATACAAAAAATTTCTGTAACTACCTAATGTACATTTTTATCAGCTGTGAAAAGTAGCAATTAACTATCCGATTCTTTATTTGATTTGTGAGTTCCCTTTTGATGAGAAAAGGCTGTATTTGTGCAGTAGCATAAATGAACTACAGACTAAAAGAAATGAAGATTTGGTTTGCATTTTTCTGGTAGTCAGATCAGAGTTTAAAACAGCTGAAGAGTTCAAAAGATTATAGATCCTTAGGACCTTAAATATAATGATCCTGTCTTGTGCTGATTTCAGGTCAATGTAATTCTGTCAGTGACATGGGTGTTTATCTTCAGAAGAAGATAAAATACTGTGTTCTCTGAGAAGTCTTATACTGGAATAATGTATTTCATGTTCATAAAACTTGATTCCACATAATATCTCTAAAAAGCATCACTAGTGAATATAAATGTAAGGAAAATATGTGATGTAGGTCTGTATATGTATGTAGCAAACACATCTAAATTTTTGTGATACTCAACTTTGTATTTACCAATGAATAGCACTGCTCCCTAACTGTACTCTACTGCTGGGAATGTTTTTTTTTTCATTGCCAAAACCATAGCGTTACAAAAAGAAAACAAATAAGGTGATAAAAAATTAATGCATTCATTATAGTGACCCTTTTTCTCCCTACTGAAGAAATGAAGCACCTGTTAATAGTTCTTAGACAAAGAGGGAGAGAAAATGTAATTTCATTGCATTATCCATTAGCAGGAGTTTTTAAATTGTCAGCAGAAAGTTGACAGTATCCTTTGATTTCCTCCATGGCTGTGGAGGAAACATGAGAAATTTACAGTGAAATCAATATTGCAGATTATATGGTGATAGTATAGTCTTTTAAAAGGATCTTCATTCCTTATCATCTTCACTCCAAATAAGAAAAAAAAAAGAAACTCACCTAACAATACAAACAAACAACCCCCCCCCCCCAAAAAAAATATATAAGTCAAGATGTTAAGAAAACAAGGACTGAACTTTAGCAGGCTGAAATAGGGCAAAAGTAAGTTGCTGTGAAGTTATTTCAAAAGGCATGTGGCTTTTTAGTTCCCATACCCTGTTTTGTAAGATTTTTGACTTTTAGAAAAGAATGAAAAAATAAGAAAGAGAAGAAGGAGGGTGGAAATGACTGACTGGAGGTCTGAGCTAAGTATTGTGTTTCTGAAGCCCTTCCGCCCATTGATGACATGCAGTCTCTCATATGCTGGTCGTCTCATGCTCTGTAATGCGTAAGGCCAAGGTTGATCAAGCTGCTATCAGTATCATCAGATTTAGATGTTAAGTTAAAGAAAAACACTGAAATCTTACTTTCTGTGGCAAAATAGCAAGAGGTAGCAGCATCTTTTAGTGATGCTGAAAACCACATCTTCCCCCTAACTTTTAGTAGATTCTGCTCAGTTAATAAGAGCATATTCAAAATTACTGACACCTCTTTTTGCCCAACTTGCCTTCTGTTGGTATTATTTTCTTCTTTGAAAATGTAATAGTACACTCTATTCTTTCTTTACAGGAATTTTTTTTATTTTGGCAATGTGAAGACCCTTTTTCTTGTTTCCTCTCCAAATGGCATAGGGCTTTGCTTCATCATCCAGACACTTCAAAATATTATAATTGGGAAATGTTTGACTTAGTTTTCAGCCTCCTCACTTTGTACTCAGTTCTGAAGACATTTAGTAATAGTAAATATTGACTTCAAATAAATTCCCTTTTTATTACATAAAAAAATAAATTTTATGTTCTCAGTTTATGTGCTGTTTCACCTAAAAACATGGCCACACTTTTGTGCTGTTTATATATATGCATATATATATATGCATATATATAAATATATATGTATATATGTATACCTATATGCGGTGTACATTCAGATAGAAATAAAAGAACTAGAAGACCTTGTTCAATCAAATTAATGCTGAAGATTAATGAAGAACCCGATGTTCATGTTGATTTGTATTATAAAAGATCCTAAAATTACATGTTCTGACATCGAGAAAGATTTTTTGGTTCTATTTTTTAATTGCAGATGTGGCCTCATAATTTTGAAATCACATTTTTTTCTTCTATTTTAACTTTCCCTTTTGAATGCATCTCTTTCTTTCATTCTGTACTCAACCCTTTTGTACCAATAGTCCCTCGAGTCAGAAAGAAACAACATGACCTTGAACACAGATCAAAGCAGATGTAGTAAATTTGCATAGTATCATGCAGTTTTCCTTGAAAATATATCACCTAGTGGAAAATGGGGACATACATATGCCCAGACAACATGAAATGAAGGATAGCATTGGCCAGAGGTCTTTGACATATTAAACTGTTCTTTATGAGAAATTACAAACTTATGCAACTTTTTTCCCCTCAGAAACTCTGAAATAAAAGTCAATAGGTTGGTGGACTGAAAATGTGGTGGCGAGTGGGACTTATTCACACCAGGAGGAACCACAGGATTTTTACACATCTGTATGCTGTTTGGCCTCATGAATTTAAAAATCAAGGGCAGCATCTTTTAAAAAATCAAATCAGTCTCTTCCTTTTTCTAATTCTTACCCCTTTACCCTTAATGCAATATGCACATCCCAGTATCCAAAATGGTTTTTTCCATTTACTTTCACGTTCTCTTTAATTAGATGCAACTGTGAGCTTATATTTTTTTCATGCTGATCAAGAACAGCATCAGCTGACTGACATCATGACATATGCTGGTGTATGCTGGCTGGGTGATAACAGTCCTTGTGAAACTAGTTGGGAAATACTCTGCATATTTTCTGTGTTAATCCTACTAATACCACATGCCTTATATATAGTAGTCAGTAGCTGGAATCTTTCTGGTAGCAGAGAAATAGAAAGCAGACACGTCTCTTGTGGCTACACATGCTATCCCAGAAGTACCTCTGAAATCCACTTGTGTTTTGAAGGTTCAAATTGGTTGAGCTGGATGAAGTCTATCTGCTGTTAATATTGTTAATAGCAAGTGATTTCCCAGTTGGCCTTGTCCCCATAGGTTGTCAGATGTTTGGAGAGAAGAAGAAAATCTGAAGGTTTGTGTTGGAAGAGCTCACAGGTGGATGAACAGGATTAGATGCAGTTTAATCAAATGAAGAATGCTAGTTTTGACAAGTGCAGTTGTGTATTACATCAGTGCAATGTCTCAGTCAGTCAAAAGCATAGTTGACAGAAGGCAACAGAATCAAACCTCTACACCAGTTTTTTTTATTTATGTGTACTGACTATAATAATAAGAAAACAGAAATATGTGATATTCAGTAGCTGAATTGTGTGCATGCAAAACCATCGTTAAGCACTGACTTCAATTTGTGTAACTTTCATTTTTCCCCATTTTGCCTGTCATTTTGCAAAAGGAAGTGTGGAAAATGCTCTTTACACTTCAGGTCTTAAGAAGTGAAAAGCTGACATATTAATGCTATAGGTCAGTGGATGCTGCCAAGATTTATGACAGCCAGTACCATTTACAGATGTCTCTCTTCTGTCTTTGCTATTGTTTTTTATTCCTGAAATACTAGGCAACCAAGCCTAGTAGACAGTTCAGACCTTTGGCCAACTGAGTTGTATTTGTCTAGCCAGGAAACTGAGCTCTAGCAGGGTATTCCTGCAGGATGCAAGGAAGATAAAATTAACGTCCCTCTTGAAATAGAGTGGTACAGATGCTTCTATCTTATAGCTTCTTTCAAACACCAAATGCCAAAATTCTTTCAAGCCAACAGTGCTTGTTGAAATTATACATCAAGGAAATAGAAGGAATATGACAAGTCATTGTCATACATGAAGAAATCAACTCACATTTCAAAATACTTGACTATTATATGGTGTTTTCCTGGGCAGTTTCTGAAGTAGATTAACTTGATACAGATATGCTCGGGTTTTTTTTAAAGCATCCTCCATACTCTGCTTCTTTATAACATTTGGAAACACAGATAGGGACTAGAAAAATACATTTTATGTAGATTAGCACTGAAAGGCTATTTGAAATAGAGAATAAGTTGGTGCTAATCAGGTATGGTCTATACACCTGGCATATGTTACTTTTAAACATGTCAGCCTTCATTATTTTTAATCTGGTACTTTAAAATGGTTAGTTCAAGTGACCATATTGTATTGTCTCTATTTCTTAAGGATCTGGTCCAAAGCCCATTAAAGGTTAGAATCGGGTACTAACACAAAACTTGTTATCCCTCCCAGGACTCAATTTCTGTAAGTAGCATCTGAAAAAAGAAACTTGAGTTTATGTTCATTGTTTTGAGGGGGGAAAAAAAGTACTTGGAAATTAAACAAAAGAAGGGAAAAAAGTAAGGTTTAATTTGTGTCTTGTCTGAATTCTCTTACAGAAATGATTCAGAGATTCCCATGAATGAAAAGATTTGGTAACTTCATAGAGATATTGAAAATTGCTGCTCTTTATTAGTTTCATGATTTTTTCATGTTATTTAGTGCCTAGGTTCTTTTTCTGATGATATGTACCCAGTCTTCACACAAGTGTTACTCTTTATGTAACTATTTTTCTAGTTTATTTGTCTGCCAACTGTTATTTTTATTATGGTCACAGACTTCCAAGGAGCTGAACTTTTATGGTAAACTAAGCTGTCAGAGAGGCAGTATACTTTTTTGTTTTGGTTTGGTTTGGTTTTTTTTAATCTGTGTAATGGAACTTTATACCTAGCATAAAAATTCCCCACACTTAACTAAAGAAACCATTGAAACAGATTATGCTGGCCAGAGAGTTGTGACCTTTTTTTGACTTAAGAGTGGTCATTATATTCATCTTTAGGAAAGGTGTGAAGACAGAGCTGATACATTTCTTGTTGCAGGGAATGAATGTATGAAAAACTCTGAACTTTATTGCTGCTAGTAATGGAGAGTAGGAGGAGGAAGAGCAATTTCAGCCTCTTTATTCATTGATTTCCAACAGTGAATCATACATTCCCTCACAAGCTGTTCAGAAACTTAAGTAATCCTGCTCTGATGTCTTCTTAAAACTTTAAAATGAAAACCCAATGAGCAGTTGATCAACTTTCAAACAGAGTCCCACTGAGACCCTTCTTCATCAGGTTTATCAACATAAAAACATGCCTCAGAGCCAGAGCATGATGAGTAGTGCACTGGTACACTAGTGAGAAAATATAGGGATGGGCCATCCTTTGTCCACCCCAGCCTGTGGAAAAGCTAGGCTGGACCTTATGGGCAGGCCAATACTGCTAAATCAAAGAGGAACACTTCCTGTCCCTGAGAACAAGTGACATGGACTGCCTCACGGCTATAAGAGGACATGGTCTTAAGCTCTGCCAGGGGACGTTTAGGTTGGATATTAGGAGGAAGTTCTTTACAGAGAGGGTAATCAGGCATTGGAATGGCCTACCAGGGAAGTGTTGGATTCTCTGTCCCTAAGTTTTTTAAGATGAGACTGGATGCGGCACTGAGTGCCATGGTCTAGTAACCACGGTGATAGTGGATCAAGGGTTGGACTTGACGATCGCAGAGGTCCTTTCCAACCCAGCTGATTCTATGATTCTGTGATTCTATACTGCCTATGACTTCACTACCTCCCATGCCATTCATTTCTTGCAAAAACTGTTTGGAACAGTTCAAAATGGAATCAGAAAGTAGACTAACAAGAAGACAATCTGGTATGTGATGACTTGACTTGCTTGACCCTTCATTTATGCCCTTAAGCCTAGCCTCAGAGGGATGTTAGTGTTTACATCAGCAGCCACGGATGCTCATCTTTTCACACCTACCCAGAACCTCTTCTTCCTCCCAGGCAGTCTCTTTGCCAGTCACATCACTTCACAGTGCACATCCCTACCTAACGCACTCTAACCCATTTCAACAGGAGAAGTTTATTTCTTCCTAACACAACAGCATGACTACATACCAACTGCAACTTCAGTTTGTGAGGCTCTGTATTCTGTACACATATTTTACCTTGTCCCACCATGTGTGCTTACATGTGCTGTTGTGCATTTCCATCTCATATGCACATTTTGTGGCTATGATGTCTGAAGAACTGTCTTTACAGAAGCTAGAGTAGACTCATCAGATTAGGAGAACTACCTGGATTTTGTAGTCTTTTAAGCCTTTCCACCTCTATAGTTATAGGTCCTGGTAGCTAGTGTTTGTTTTCAGTACACGTATGGGTTAAAACAATCTGTAGAGTAGAGACTATCCATTCTGTTGTTGCTGAACAATTTGGGAATATTAGGTTATCATTTTCCAAACATGTGCTTAGATAAAACATAACAAATTGAAATAAAAATAAGGAAATGACTCAATGAAAAAAAAAATGACCTAGTGAAGCAGAGTGGCTGTACTGTTTTCTGCAGCTACAAGACTGTGTTCTCCTCTGTGGAAAATGGAGACCTCTGTGAGCACCCTTATTCGTCTCGTAAAAGTTTCTCAATCATCAATGACAGAAACAGTATGACAAAAGGTCAGGGCAGAATCAGGTGTTTCCATCTGGAAGAAGTCTTTTTATGTAGCTCTGTCTGCAAAAGGACCTTCTACATCTTCAGTAGCAGCACTAGTCTCATTTTATTTCCTGCAGCCATAGTCATATGAAGAAAAATTCCTTTCTCTACTACATCTGTTCCTTTGCTACAAGAAATGAACTCTTAAGCTTTAAATATTGACATTGCCTTTACTCTTTTGTGTTGCTAACATGTCCTCATCATAGCAGTGCATGTACTGTGCTTATACCATAGAAACTGTGGATATACCATAGAAAATTTTCTTGCAGGTATCATCGCTGTTCCTGATCACTCCTCTGTAGCTCAGGACACAAAAGTTATGGTGCAATTGATTAATCTGCAGGGTTCTGAACCTCTCTTATGCACAGCTTTGTATCCCAAAAGCTTCTAGATCTGGCCAACATAGACCTTTTATGGGAAATCACAGCTGTGCACTCAGAAAACTGGCCATCACTCTTCCTGCCTATGGGATAATGGTGACATGTAGAGCACTTTGTATAACCCAAGACAACCAAGTCTCAGAGTCCTCATCTAAAGCATCATCAGTTTCATGAGGAGTTCTGCAACTTAAGGGTTTATGGAACGCTATTTCTTTTGTGGGTAGTGTAGCCAATTTGTGTTGGCCAGTAAATCAAGTAACTTCCAGCAGTTCTCTCTTATTTCTACCCATATTATTTTGCAGCACTAAGCTCATGTACCAGTGAAACGTCTCGCTTATCAAATATGAACAAGTACAGTTGCTTGCTTTTTTCCTTGAGAGAACTCAGTGAAAACATACTGAATGTTTTTAGACACACATATTAATGAGTATATGTAGAATTTAATTAAATGATCTTTCTGAATAGGATACTAGCAGATTAAAATATAATTATGAAGTCAAATATAATTTTCAGTGTATAGATCAATTTTTAATTGCTAGACTAATTACAGAAAGACAAGAGACCTTTGAAATCATTTGACTGAACAATTAATCAAAGCTGGGGTTTGTATTTTTCCATTCCTCTCCCTGTTCCTTTGTAAGTAATACCAGTCTTCCAATAGACATGTCATAAAAGCTTTTTATTTAATCATTTAGAAGTTTAACTTCTTGAATAACACCAGTGAACCATTGCATTAATATGCTAATTTATACTTCCAGGGGTCTGAAATTATTGAAGTCTTAAAATATTTATTGCTGTTTTGCTTTCAGCCAATGTAGGAAGCAAACTCACAGTCTAAATATAAAGATTTGTTTGTGAAAAAATTCTAAAATGGGAAGAACTTTTAATAATATTAAAAAACAATTCTGATTTGGGTATTTCAGCTGCTTGAATATTTTTCACTGGAATCAGATAGTCTCTATTGGATAACATTTCCTTCTTTTGGGATATTTTCGCTAATTAAGCCAGCTGAAATGTGAGACAGTATCATTCAGCAGCTCAGACTTTTTCTCTGACTGTGAAAATTAAGACAGAATGTTAAGGAATTACAAGCTCTATCCTTATGAAAGACTTTTCCATCACTCCATAAGTGATGGTCTGTGGGCCTCTGCTACAACTCATGAACATCATAGAGTATCAACGTGAAACATACAGAATAGGTTGTAACTAGATCACAGAGATAAGTTAAGCATAAAATATTTTACAGCTACAGGAAAAGTAGCTTCCTTATGAAAATCAGGATTAGACTGAGTTTTGAGTGTCTTTTAAAAATCGGATTCTCTTTTGTGATAATATATTTTCAGTAATCTGTGACTTAATGGTAAGTTCTCTAAAACAGGAAATAAGTACTTAAAATAGGCACTGCAGGATTTACTGCCATTAAAAGGTACAGTTTAAGGTCCCCTAATCTGGTTACATAATACCATTTCTACAGAACTGTGTGCTTTCTGAGCCTCTTTGAAATATTACACTTAATATACAAGAAGCATGCTGCAGCTTTTTGTGAAAGTGGTTTGTCAGAGGAGGTGTCTTTTTTCAGAGGGAGAAACAGGTGTGGTGATTTTCAAATTACAGAGAGGGAAGTACAAGAGACAGATGTTGACTATGATAAGGAGATGATGATGTATATGTGATTAATATATCACTAAGTATGTTTGGGGCAGTCGTATGACCTCTTTATTCAGATTAAAAGCATGTGCTCTAAATAACAGTAGGCTTTTAATTTAATCAGCGTTTGTCTTTATACTGCCAGGACTCAAATGGAAATGTCATGGGCATTTAGGCTGATGGGGCCTTGCAGCTACTATATCACTCTTGTTACGAACAGTAAATGACTACATATTTGACCTTTCCTGTTATATCCTCTTACATTGCAGATAGGAAAATTATAGGAGCTGTAAATGTTGTCATTATGTACTTTGCTAATACAAATCAAATCCTGTTTTGTGAATATCCACTTAATTGATATTCTTGAATGCTGTCATTTTTTGTGCACATGAAATTACAGCCTGCCCTGCTTTAAGGAGACTAAATTTAAACGTATATGAAAAATATATTGTTTAACATAAATGCTGCATGTCAGTTAAGAGTGAAGCCAGGTATTAGAAGTTTGATATCAAAATACCAGGTTGCTCATAAACCCAGCAGAAATTCCATTCCTTGGAAATTAAATTCCATGCCTACAAATTAAAGTCTTCATTTTTATTAAAAAACAGCATAAAAAGAAATCCCAGATATAAGATTTCACCTTACATCAACACACATATAAGAGCATGTTATACATGACAAGATTTTGGGATTTTTAACATTTTTTTATTCCAAGATCATTCAAAATCTGTCATGATAAAACAAGAAAACTGCAGTCAACCTTGTTATATGTTCTGTGAGTTGTATCACCATATAGGCAAAATGCAAGCAAAAAACCTGCTTTTCAGGGGCTAGAGAGCTCTAATGGAAGTCAGCTATGTGTGCACCTCTATGACAATGCAGCCTGCTTCTAAAAACCTAGGTAACAGCTTCTACAGTCTTACCTTGCACTGGATTGAGGTGTCTAAAGGTAGACGCAAGCATTTGAATTCAGTCAAGTCTACATTACATCATAGTTAACTGAAATCTAGGAACAATTCAGTTACCTAACCACAAGATCCAGTGCCACATGATCTGTTCTTTGATACCTACTCTCACACCAGATATCTCTCCATGGTGTTTTTATAGATCTTGAACCATAGCTACTAGTCCCATGTGATGATTCTGGGTACGGGAGAGTTCTCAAATGGCAGTGGAAGCCTGCCTTTATAATCAAGAGAGTAACTCATCTGTTTGATTATTGAAGAAAGGATCCCTAGAAATACTTCTGAAGTCAATTGCAAGAGATGAGTAACATATATAACAAACTTACACAGGTAGCTGGACAGATAAAATTTGCTTGTCCTCTCTGCCCTTAACATTTTTTAACAGTAGACAACACACCACTGACCTAATAATTTGTTTCCCAACCCAAATTATAGAAAACATTATGATCCTTGAAAGAATAGAGTTCATAGCAACTGAGTTTTTTGTACAATGAATTTTTTTATTCACCATCAAGTTTCTTTGATTAAAAAAAAAGATGCTTATGCAAATCACTTTTACTTCGTATCTGCTTTCATCTGTGTGGCTTTCATTTGCAACCCAAATGAAGATAAATAAATATTTCAATCGTGGTTTACTGTTGTGAAATTTCAGTAAGAAAAAAAAGTCAAAGGCAATTTAAAGTTGGACCACATTATTAAGACATTTAGCTCCTGAGAATACAAACACAGTAATCACAAAGAGGGAGAACGAGACAAATCACTTTTCTAAGATGAGAGTTCTCAGAGATAAGAACAGAGGGGAGGTTTTCCCTGGCCTCTCTGCAGATAAAGATAGTAATTTTTTTTTGATCAAACATACCATTTTAACGCTCAACCCATTTTTCCAAAATAGGGTCTCCTGAAAGAAGTCTGGGCTTCTTTTTGTCTTGAGATGATTTACAAAGTCACTGTGGGCAAAGGGACTGTCAAATGACTGTGTATCCCCAGAAGTTAAGTGTAGGAAAATAGATGAAATATTGAAATTTCTGAATATATTTAATAAAGTTTTCAAAGCTCAGAAAATATACTAGAAGTAATTGAAGCCTTTAAACAGTCTTATAATAAAGTTCATGCAGGGATTAATTATACAATCCTCTGTGAGCATTTTCAGGCTGAATACTACAGTAGGAGGGTTTTGATTTTTAGGGGTTTTTCCAATGTAATAACATTTGAAAGAAAAATCTATTTAATACAATGTGAAAGCATGAGTTTATGAATTTCATTTCTACTTGTCAAAATTATTTTATGCTATTTATTCTGAGAAAATAGTCTTCCTAATTGCTCTGATGTATAGACTTCATGGTAAGTTAAGAGCACAGACCTCTCTAAATCTGGTTATATGGATTTCTCCATTCAAATCAAAATTTTAATTGTGTAATATAGAAAAAACTTCTGTGGTTTTGTCAGAATACAATAGAACAGATGCAAGTTCGATATAGATCTACTGAAAATCATGACATTCTCTAGAATGGAAAAATATGCTATAAAAGTTTATATCAGAAATTTGAACTGAAGCTCTTCCATTGAAAAGGTCCTATTATAACAACAGCTTTCCTTTTATTACTGTTTACAAAATTTAGTTTTTTTCAGTTACTGAGAGGAATTTCATAGTTTCTTTCCTCCCATGCTTTTGGATTGTGATAGAAATGAGCACAAGTATGTGTCCTAGTGAGAAAGTATGATTACCTGCATGAATAAGAGGTAGGTCAGACTTAGCATAGTGATATCTGGTTTGTGCATGTTGTATCCATATAAATGTAGAGTGCATACCTACCTTCATATATAATATAATAATAATGGCCAGTCTTCGCGAACGAAGAACCGGGGAAGGTCTTTGCACCTTCCAGCCTGTGCATTGGATTTTTTAGGTGAGACACAGTGTGCGCGGAACTGAGCCCACCCTTTAATCCTGAGGTTCATCTGCCGGGGCCAAGCGAGCTTGGACGGTGGCAGCGAGGTCCTCAGGACGTAGATGGATTGCCTTACAGGGCTAACGAGCTCCATCTACCCGGGGAGGGGCCCCGACCGGGAATCGAACCCGGGCCTTGATGGTGACGGCGCCGCGTCCTTAACCACTAGACCTACCTTCATAACAATGAAATGAAGAGCAAATCTGAGTCCCTTTCCCCTTAGTCAAACCATGCCCTTTCCCCCTTCTGTGGTATCATCCTGTCTGACCCTCTATCCTCCATCTATCCACAGCTAAGCTTTCTAGAGCTATACTAAGGTTATACCAGTTGATGGCTTCATAATAACAGAGGGATAATTTTTCTCCCTTTTGGTTAACTTTCTTCAGGCAGATCTTGACTCACAGCAGTATGAATTTCCCAGCTGAAGACCTTCCAGTTGAAAATGTGTTCTCTCAGTCTTTTCCAAGATAAAATAAATATAGGAGAAATAAAAGTATAGGTCTACAATGTGAAAGTTTTTAGTTTAAGAGCAAAGAAAGGTTTGATGAACACAGACTCTATCATCTGAAATATTTCTCTTTTGCTAGGTTTTGGTGCAGTGTGCTGTTTCGCTATGCTTGTCACTAAGCTTTCTTCAAACATATAATTAAATAGGGAGCTGGGAAGCAATATAGAACTGCCTTGACTCGTTCCACAACTGGAGCCATACAGTTGTGTTGGTATAGAACTGAATCTGAACTCATCAAAACTCCTTCTAGGCAGTAAAGTTAATTAGGACCATGCTAATGAATTTAGAGTGCTTTGGGGACTTCAGATGTTCAGTTTTTCTTCTATACCATGCTCCATTTAAAAATACAGATATGACAAAAAATTGGTACGAACTGGGTGCTCTCAAATATGTTTGTCAGAGATTAGAATATCAATGCATGATGGAATATTGCTTTAAGAAAAGTAACATTATTCAAGACGTGAAATGTTTTTGGCTGATTTATGCAGCTCTAGAATAACATTCAGATGTGTAAATGTGTGTGTGCACAATTTGTGGGTGAATTCATGTAGGTGAACACATATATCTAAAGTATAAATGTCCTCATCTGAGTTAATCATACTTACTTCCACTTACAATCAGTGGAAACAACAGAACTTCTAGAGTATGATTCACTGCATCCTAAAATAGACTTCTAAATCTGACTATAGGATTACAGTCCTATTTCTCCCCATCAATTATATGAGGATCCTACAGTGACTAGCACAGATATAAATTACACTGCAGATTACTTAGGTCAGAAATCCCATCCTAAATCACCAAAATAGTTTCTCTCAGCACATATTATAAGGATCTGAGTTTCCCTGGAAATGCCATGATAATGAATAAGCAATGTAGGCATTAAAATAGCTAATTAACTCTAGTGATAACATACCTACTGCGTGTTTGCCAAAGTGCTTGTGAAAATGATAAATACTTTTAACATTTTCTTAAAATGTATGTTAGGTTTTCTTCAAATTGTATTAGGAAGTTTCAAAGCAAAATATCTGTACCACATTGTGTCAACATAGAACAATTCGAGTGGGTCAGCTCAAGTGAATCTGAGTTCTTGCAATGATAATAATATTATTAATTATATTAAAAAGCAATGAAAGGTAGAGAATTAGGGGAATTGTTATACAAAGATGTAATAGTGGACTCTGTGATTTTTCTATTTACCTGCTAACTGGACTAAAGGATGGCAAAGAGAGACTTCTGGCTATGCTAAGGAAACCTAGAACTAGGCCATTTCCTATTACTTTTTTTTCAATTTTTTGCCTCTCATATATCTTCCCAGTTGTTGAAATGCTTGATTCAAGGGATGGGATCATCTTCAGAAATAGCAGAATGCTTTTATCAGAAGAGACCAAGGAAGACTTTTCCCGAATGACTTAATAATGCTTATGACTGTAGTAATAATTTTTTTCCAGTATACAGCATTACCTGACTTGGACATATTATTGCAATTTTATGGGAAAATGAGGCTTTAGAACAAAACCTGAAATTTACATGCTCAATGCTAAACACCTTTTCTGATCTTAAATATTGTGGGACAGTATCTATAAATATATAAGTCTAAATAAATATAAACATAAACTCTCCCATAAGAAATGTGCTGTGTAAGGGTGGCAGAAGGCTGGGCAGCTGCTGTATGGGAAGCATTTAAAGGAATAGCTTAGAGTTAATGTTAGCAGACCCCAGCCCTAACAGGTGCCTACAAGTTTGAACTTCAGCTAATGACTGGAAGTTTTAAGGCAGGCATCTCTGTCTCTTTTTGGACCCTTATTTTAGAATAAATTCATCTCCTTTTAGATCAGTCTTCAGAGACTTTGAGGAGAGTTTAAGTTACTATTTCAATTTTGAGTGGGTAGCTTATGTGCTGCATATTGGAGATAGCATGCCCAAAGCAGAATTCAAGTGTCTAATGGTTAGTCAGATTAGTAGGAGTCAGTTCCAGACTAATTTTCAGAGGTGTTATCACTTTCCTCTCCAAAACTGAATTGGGCTGCTGTGAAAATTATTCCAAGAGCAAAGTGATCAGACTTGCAGAAGTTAGGGTTATAAATTAGCCGGAATGGGGCATGGGCTATCCCTTGAAGCAATTGTTATTAGAGAGTTTCTTCTGCTCCTCCATCATAGGATGAAGGCTTTATCATTTCTTTTTCCTTTTCTGTGCCCTGTTCAAGCTTATCTACCTACATTTTATAGTGAGCTACTTTTCTTTTGTTGGGCTAAGTGAAGAAAATTGCTATTGTATATTGCTATTCAATATACAGTCCGGTAGTGATTATGTGCTCCTGAATTTAAATATCTTGATATCTTATATCTTGATATCTTATATGGCTGGGTGTCCTGGTTTGTGTTTTGTTTGTTTGTTTGTTTGCTTGTTTTGTTTGTTTTTGTTGTTGTTGTTTTGTGTTTTGTTTTGTTTTTTGGGAGGTGGGGTTTTTTTGATAGAAAAAAACATAAGTAGCAGTTTTAAACATAGCTTGTCATACTGGTGAAATTAACACTGAAAATACAAACAAACTGTCTTTCTGATGAATGTAAATCTCAGGGGGTTGAACTAAAACTACAATTTGTTATCATAATGATTGCATAAAAGAAAAAGATGAAAATAGTGATGATAAAAGAAGCCCCATGAATAAATGATAGCTGAAAAGATTTTAATCTCTGATGTTAAATAGTCTCTCAACCCCCTCCTTTTAACATTCTTTTTCATAAATCCTATACACCAGCTTGGTGTGTAGGGAAGCAAAAGAATTTTTAAAAAGAGAAAAAGTCTTCAGTTGTAACTGATAATATAATCAACAATGAAAGAGATTGTCTCTGGTCCAATCTTAAGATATAATATTTATTTTGCTTAGTGGCCAAGCAATGGGCATGTCAATGCAGTGAATCTGCAGCAAAAATCAGTAGCTGCTTTGTATACAGAGGTAAATATAAAAAAATTACATGTAAATAAACTAGAATACTAGACTACTAGAAATTATATGGTTGTTGGATGCATTTATTATAGACAGAGCTGACAATGGTGCTAAAGTTTCCTGTTACAATCAATGGTTTCAGTCAGCAGCTGTGAGACATCAACCAGCTAAAGGTAGATATTAGTCTCTTAAAAGTTTTATTCAACTTTATTTACGGCCCTTTCCATACCTCACATTCTTGAATTTGAAGTATTACTCTCCTTATAAGAGGGTTGGAGGTTTTCTTATTTTATATAGCAGTACAATTCAATAAGTGGGAGAATACCTTGTTAGAGATAACTATCAAAAGATGTGCGGTGTTTGCCATGCAGTGTACTACTAAAACAGCTAGAAAACTTGCACACTTGATTTCAAAAGAGAAAAAAAATGAAAATACTGTTATGACGAAATTTTCAGTGTCAGAATATTTCTCTGGATTATTTAATGAAGATTTGTGTAGTAGCATTGTTTACACATTGAATCAAATTTTCACTTTTCTTACTAAAACTACTCCTTATGCTTTGCCCCTCTCTTACACTCTCTTTCTCTCAATGCTTCTTTTCAGTAAATAGATTTCATAAACTTATTTAGATTTTCCTCTGTTTATCAGGCTCTATCCTTGCAACTGGAAAAGATGACTTTGCAAGTGCCATTGTGCATTACTTCTGCCACTCACAACTTTGGAAACCTTCTCTAATAAAGAGTTTTCATTATTTGTTGTAGCTGATATATCACTGCGTAATGTTGCAGTAATAGAAACGCATAAATAGGAAGATTTCTTTGTCTGGCAGTAGGTAGAAATATTAACAGTAAGGCTTGCCTTTTGTGTCAGAATAAAACACCTTATTGTTTGACAAAAACTCCTGTAAATGTCATATGTGGTAGCATTTTAGGGGAGAGAAGACATTTTATCTGGATATGTTATCAAAGGAACTTCACTGATATTTTAAGTGAAAAAGAAGTAAAAATTACAGTGAAGTATTAGAAATGCTAAATTTCTCCTGAGAAATCAGCTTCCTCTCATGATATGGTTTGCCTTGGAAAGAGAAACTAAAAAATACCAAAATATTCTGTAAACTGAAGTGTCCCAGAAATAAATGCTTTCTTGTGGGTAGGTCTCATTCTTTTAATAGGAAGGGAGAAACAGCTAATTCTGTGGTATAGAGATGCCTTTTCTGCCCAAGTGGCCAGAGTGTTTTGTTCTCTCATTTACTCTTGCCACTGTTCAGGCATACTGTGTGCACAAGGCACAGAACATCAGGTAACATGTTTCCCAAATTTTATTTGTTCTTCTGTTGCTGTTGTAATATCTTGCCTGATTTCAGTGGTCATAGTAAATACTGACTTTTTTAGGGAATGCAGGAAAAATCCAACAAACAGATTATCTTCTTATACCAGCCATAGGCAAGACAGACTAAAATATGAAGTGTTTTATGGAGCACTAAATTGAAACTGTCTTTGCTAAAATACAATCAAATAACAGGGCAGAGGCATGCTTTATTTTAGTTCATTTCCAGTCTGTCAGGAAAAATTGGGAATATCAGTCCTCCTCTCTGTTTGATTATTCTATTATCAAAAGAATGAGGTGTGCCAGAAACATGCATGTTGATTTAGTGTTGCACTGATGAAACCATTCAGTTTGTGTGATGTGTCATTTTTCATTGCTTTCTTATCAAGGTGTTTCAGCTGCACCCATCCCAGGTCTTGTAATTGCTTCAGTTGCTTGTGGCAAAGTTATGTCAATGTCAATTGCTAAATAACTTTTGAGTGCTCTGTGTTGGATCTGTTAAAAGGAAAAGACAGTGCAGGATGAACTTTTACATACTGATGGTGTATCACTCTGGATTGCAAAAAAAGGCTTTCTACCAAAGAACGTGGTTGCTAGAAAACATATTAAACATAAAGTATTGAACATGAAACCCTGACATAATGTTTAAAGGAGTGAAAAAATACATTTATGTTAAAAAGAACTATAAATTCATGTGGAGATCGGATGAAACATCCGTAAAAGTAGATGATCAAGTAGATCAAGTAGAAATCTAAAGGCAAACCTTGTTATCCATCCTAGGTAAAGCTCCTGAATTTCAGCAAAAATATGCCCCCCAGCTGAGACTCAGTGGACAGAAAATGCTCAAACAAAAGGCAGAGATAATACCCATTTGGTATTCCTGCGTTGCTTTGATATGAGGAGGCAGTGTAATAGGGTAAGGTTGTGCATCAGTGGTAATTAGCAGTTACTGGGATGGGGAAGATTGTTCATCCTGCTGTGTAGACAGCTGCTGAAGCAGATTTAGGAAGACACCACAATTTTTCCTGAAGCACATTAGGTACAGGGAGCAAGAATTTCAGATTCTTGTATCAGCCATACATTATTTTAATATCATATAGCAAAATGAAAATGGAGAAAGTCTGAAAACTAACTGCGTCGTATCAGACAAATCAACACAGTACAAGACAGTATTTCTCTCTTGAAGTAGTCATGTTAAATTTTTAACATACTAAACTACAGGGTCATATGTGTACTTGTAAAACATAAGAGAGGGACAAGCACAACCAGCTGGTTGTCTCTGTGACAAGTTAGGAACTGATAAGTTGACCATCAATTCTCAAATCGCATTTTTTAGTGACTGTATATCAGAATACTAACTGGACCATATTTCTAAAAAGAATTTTTTTACCACTCTGAATTTTTCATGTCTGTGACATTCACAAATTGCTATAGCTCAAGTAAGACCATGCTCAGCTTAAGCTCATTTTGTTTAGGAGCCAAGAAGCTCTGAAATGCCAGGAACTGGGATCTCAGGCTATTCTGAAGACATGCAGCAGAAGAAGATATGGGAAATCAGGTAGAAAAAAAAAGAAAAGGGCAATGTCAGACTGGCTTTCAATATAGGCCTATAGAAAGAGAAACAAATTTATTGATATGACCACGATTGGTGTGTCCATCTCCAACAAGACAGTGACCTTCGCCAGTAACCATTCCGATTTTCTCTACCTTCTGGGTTTGGCATAGCTTAGGACTGGGAGATTCTCTGTCTTTGTTTCAGAGAACCTGAAGACTTTAAAAGATGAATCGCTGAGTTACCAGACTGATCACAAAATAAAGATAATAAGCAGGTATTACCATAAATTTCTAGGTGGCTTTGCACACTTGTTTGAGCTACTACATAATGGAACCTACAGCGCTTGCTGAAAACTACTCCTTGTTTTCTTCACATCCACTGGAAGACATTACATTTCCAAAATAACTCATGTTCTCATAGCTGCTGTGATATTTGGAACTGATTAAAAAATTATGAATATATGAAAGTGTGATCACAGCTAATATTCAAAGAGGAATAGAAAAGGGTTTCCATGACGTAAGCTGGACAACATTTTAGGGTAGAAACAATAGTTCTTGTCTCTGTTTCATTCTCTGCAGCTCTGTGGCTGAAATCACTACAGACATTTAGTTTTGCAGAATCTGGTCTTTAACTCAAAAATAATGTGCTTCCTACACATAGACAGAGGGGACTCCAGTAGAGTTTACCTCCTACTGCTTGCCTATCTTTTGAGGGAGGTGATTATGAATGTATTGTACCTACTCAAAGCGACCCTACAATCCATGGCAGGTGCAAGAGTTAAGTAATTGTACCGCCTGGGCGAGAATACTCCCTATGACACAGACTTTCTTTCAGTCAGGTAAGGAAAAGTAAAGATACAGATGATGTACTCTTCAAGATACGGTACCTTTGTGAAGATGCCAGTGCTCCCAGGCCATCCAGATGCTCTGTCAGTATGACAACACTGCCTTCTATATCTGTATTTAGCATCCCAGTTCTGCTGTACGTAGCAGGACAAATGATCTGATTTCAACTTCCTGATGGCACCAGAAATATATTCTTCTTGATTTCTCCAAAACAGTTAAGCATCTTCCAGAATCAACTGGCTTTTATGTAACCCACTCGGCAACCGATTTGACTTGTTGTTGGTCTTGTAAATTATTATTGCATATATGTTACAGCATATATTATCCCCTAAAGTAAAATCAGTAGAGCCACTGAGGATACTAATGCAAAGATTTAGACTGTGTTCAAGACTCCTGGGTAAGGATCCATGTTTGCGCTCTTTTAAAACAAAATGGAACCATTTCAACTTTTCCACATTGGAACAACATTCAAGATCCAATTGCTGTAATAAATAGTGACATTCCCTAGTTAGATGATTTATATTTTCCAAATTAACATGAAAAAGGCTGAGTTTCTGTTGCCAACTTGTTGGAAGGTTAATTTAAACTTTAATTACAGGAAGACATTTTAAAATTCCTTTAGATTTCTTTTTTAAATTGTTCTGAATTATAGGCTTGTTATTTCATTCCATATGTAGCTTTAGAAGGGATATTCTTCAGTTTTTAACTGAATGGAATATGAGTATTTCAGTACTCCTTCTTTGGCAGGATTTAGTTTTTCTTTGTTCATTTAGCATTTCTTATTATGTCTTCAAAAGTCTGTCATTTCTGATCCATGAGGTGACTGTAGAAACAAAACAAGCTGTATCTGAGTTGGATCAATGCAATACAATATTCTTTATTATTGTATTGGGTTTTTTTCAAAAGTTTTCTTAAGTAACTACATTCTAATCCCAGAGTTTCATGAAACTATACTTCTCAGATTTTAGAGCACTTAACTTTCCCATACACTGATAGTCTCTATATGTTCCAGTGACTTGCAGACTACTTTTATGTGCTCTATTTTCTTTTGATTGCCTTTGACACCTTTTTGTCCACTTAAATCCAGTTAATTGCATTGATTTTTTGAGTCAATAATTTTGGAAGAGCACATTTTCAGTTATTTGCTTGAATAAGTTGTGGAGGTTTTCCCTGGTGGTTTTTAAATGCTTTACTTTTTTAATTTTTTTTTTTACCTTTACTTTGACGCACAGAGATTTGTACATGCTCTGAGATGTTTACAAAGGTTTTTTTTGGTCTTTTGATTTGAGACCAAGAGAAAATGGGAGATGTAAGTATCTTTTTCTAATCTGTATCTGCCTTTCAGCTAAAGAAGCTGTCAGGACAATTAAGTTATGCTTTGTTTCTTAGTCGTATTTCACTGTGCAGTATCAATAGCCTACAAACAGTGAAAACTTCAAAATTTCAAAAATGTTCAAAATATTTTATTTTAATTGCCTGTCTTTTACTTAATACAAACTTCTCAGCTGCTCAGAGTGGTTGATGTGTATTTCTACAGCAGATGACTGAATTCCTCTTTCCTTTTAATGGTCACCCCAAGTCCCAGTTTACCATTATCCTACTTCTGACAGGGAAGCATTTAAAAAGGTGACAGCTGTGGACATTGGAGTACTTTGAATAACCATAAATGAAAGAATAAATCTTTGTTATAAGTTAAATAATAACCTATATAAGACTAATAAATGTCAAATATTGTTATAACATCAATATAAATATAAATATATTTGTAACACCATATTTTTAAAAGAGAAGTAGCAATTTTTCAGATATTGTGTCTATTACTATAAATTTCATAGGAGGAAAACTTGTAACTGTTGCAAACAACAAGACAACTATAGATAAATATATATTTTTAATGCATTTTATAATGAAGTCTTGAGGAAGACTTTATAGCATTTTAATTCTGATCAGAATTATATATCACATTATAGCCTTCCTTCAAGATCAGGGAGGAGGGATGTGTGATAAAGGAGTCAGTCATGCCAGTGCTATGGATTTATGCTGCTCTCACAAAGCCTGCAATTACACTGTCTTTTTGAATGATTCAATTTTTTCAATCCAGAAACCTGTTCTTCCTGTTTTTTCACACTTCATGCATGCAGAATCACTCCTGGAATCCATTTTGGAGTGGACCAACTGTGTCTGTTTGCAGATAAGCATTGGGAGGGTCTCTTTGCAGGCTGGTCCAAGGATCAGTCTAGCAGGCCAGGAGGATTGCCATGCTTTTCAGTACACAGCACAGATTTTCAGCTTCCTGCTATTGAATCAAAAACTTGACAGGTACCAAGGAAGCCATTTAGTATGTCCATTCCATATAGAAATATTAATTTTTAAACACCTGTAAAAATACTTCAGTGTTTCATACCCTAAAATTAAATTGACCTCAGTTAAGTCCTTCATGAGACCCAGTGTCACATGATAAGAGAAATGCTATTCATGGTGTGCTGAGTATGTTGAAAAGGCTTGTGAAATACCTATTACATCCAAATTATATATAGCCTGAAGATGCATGCAGGCTCATTCACAAAGAGCAGGATGGGCTTGAATCGTTTAGGACTGATTTAGCTAAGGGAGGAATCACTCCCTGGAGCATATCACAAAAGCCACATGACCCAAATGTGTACATACATCTATATATATTTATATGTTTATTGATAGAAAGACAATGCTTGGTTTTAAAAATCTAAAGATGTGTCCCAGTTGCAGACATGAAGATATGAATGGTTCTTTTTCTTTCAGTAAGACTAAAGTATCAGTATTACAGACATCTGTAAAAGCCACAGTAGTGTAAATATAACTTACCTTTTTATAGAACTTTTAGATATTTTCCCTTTTACCTGTGATTTTGCTGTTAGTAATGTTCACTCTCTTAGCAAAAGTAACAATGAAAGTTTCACCAGATTTATTAATTTATGATGGCACACTCATTTTTTCTGTGTAAGCTGGAGTGGAATCAACCCCCAGACATCTAGAGAAAAAATAGTCTCTCTGGAAATAAGAACATTGGACTCATAGCTGGATCAAGAAAGGCAGGGTTTTGGCAAAAACTTCAAATTTCATGTAAAAATACATAATTCTTTTTAACTGCATAAGGCTAACATTAGAGTTCCAGTGAATCCTAGCAGTCTCTTAATATTGCCCTTTAGAACAGAGTGCTGAATAACAACACTATATGTCACTACTGATTAACGTAAAACTGCTTCAAAATTATATACTAGCAATTAAAAACCATTGTATAGAGAAAAAAACCCCAAACAAATTAGTAGGCAAACAATGACAGGGAGACTGCATAGTTTTTCCTTAAAACATGTCTAGGACAGTAGCTGCCTTGCTCCAGTTGCTGAGGTGATACTATTTTCGGGTGTCACTCTTTTGCTTCATAACTTTATGTTACTGCATATGTATTTATGAATACCTTAGTGCCCTGACTTACATAATTATCTTTAAATTTCATTGGACAAAGCATGAGCTCACAAAATAAACATCTTCCTGAGCTGACTAACCATAAAATGATATTGTTTTTTTTTTCTATTTTACATGTATGTAGATATTTTCTACAACAAAATGATTTCTCTCATAAAATATTATATATAAAACTTGTGGTTTTAGTAGTTTTTTTCTGAGAAAAGATTAGTGTATCATAACTAAGCACCATTCCAATAGTTGAAATGTTAATGGAAAGTGAAATTATATATATATATTAATATATATTAAATATATAAAATATAAATATATAAACATTATACTGCAGAGTGCTGTCAGCAGTGTCTGGAGAAAAACAAAACCAAACATTCTCCAATTTTTTATTTATAAACATTTAATAGATTAAAGTTGGTGAATGAAGAGAAACTTGATGGCATAATCCATTTTCACTTTGAAAGAGACTCCAATGAGGTCCTTCATAAGTGGCTGTTAGCAGTAGGGTGTCAAGCACAAGATTCAGAAATAAGCTCAATGATCTCTGACTAGTAATTCAGAAGAAAAATGTCCATGTTTGAAGGTGATACAGAATTATTCAGGATATTCAAGAAAAAAAAAAAAAGAAATTGTAGAACCTCAAAGAAAACTAGAGAGATTAAGAAAATGGGATCATGGTTTTAGATAAGTTCACTGTTGAAAAATGCTAGGAAACCTGTTTAAAGAATATGTGAGGTGATTAACCAGCTCAAACTTAATTGCTTAGCTTCAGGAGAAAGAGGAGACAAAAGAGACTTAGTAACTTCTGTTGAAGAAATCAGAGAGAATGGGCTAGAGGAGATAAAGCTACTAAAGAAAAAGGCTTCTCGCTTGAAACATATAAATGAAAGGATTAAAACTCTGCACAGGAAGAGGGAGAGGGGATAAGGAAGGTAGAATACAGAAAGTTGATCAGAAACTGTGGACAAGATACAATGATCTTTCCTATATTTTAGAATTTGCAAGCAGAGAATATAGTAACATTTGGTAGAAGAAAAAATAAAGATTCTATCAAACTATAAGCTGTATAGGTACATTTTCTTTCAAGTTCTGCCAGAGAAGTGGAATTTAGAGCTGCAAAAAGTGTGTGCATATGCTTGGAAAAATCTTCATACCAGGAGTGATTTATCTAATTTCTTCTCTCTGTCTGATTTGCTTACTAGCCTGGGAACTGTAGCAAACTCTTTTGAAGTTCACTGTCACACAGGCATAAGGAACAGCAGACTTTTATTGAATGCCACAGAGTAAAGATCAGAACCTAATAGGCAGAGATATTTTTTTCTCCATAAATGTCTAAGAACATGATACATATACTAATGTCAGCGTAAAAAGATGAACTTTATTTGCAGATAAATGCAAAGGGAAAGAGAAGTTGCATTTATTAAATAAATAGGTAATTTTAAGTGAGAATGCTTTAAGAGTAAATCACCTTTCTAGTATTCATTCACTGAACTGCAAGTGAACGGAAAATATTTTTATATGAGTGGGAAATTGATAAAATTTCATGCTTCATAATTGCAGTTTTTATGTCTGTGCCTTTACCATATTGTTTTCCCCTTCATCTGTTTCTTTCTTCCTGTGTCCACAGATGAAGAAGTCTTGGAGCCACAATCAGTAGATGTGGAATGTTGCAATATTTCCATCCTTATTTTAATGACTCTCAAAAACAAACAACCAACCCCCTCCCCAAAAATATAAAACACCCAAACCCAAATTATAGTTGCTGGTTCTTTCTGTAGTCCTTGGAATTTTTTATATTTTAAAAGAAATCTCAAAGTATGTGCAAGAGCACAAGTCGATTATAAATATGTAAAAGATATAAAAGGCATTTGCATAAATCTGTATATCAGTTTATACTCATAGATTTCTTTTAATGTTTCCACATGGGCTTTAACAATAATCAGAATAAAGAAAGATAAATAGCTGAGTCCCCAACTTTACTTTTTACTGTCTACTTCAGTCATGGCTGAGTTGAATTGCTTTTTCATTTCTGTTTTAGGAAGATTTTGCCAGTGTCTGTGTGATTGGTAAAGGACAAAAGACCTTATTTTTAAAAGTTTTAATAAGAAGTTAAAAATAGATTTGTTCTGTCTGTGAACACAAGAATGTTTATAGCTCTACATATCTTCATCACATTATGTTGAAAATTATTTGTTCCCATTTCTCTTACACAGAAACATGAAGACTGTTGCTTGTGATGCACTCACTCTTTCTGTTGTCTCCCTTGTGTATCAGAATGGACTATGAGAATGTACTCATGAAGAAATATCCTCTTCATCATTTATTATTTATTTGGAAGCACAGATTTATTTTTCTATTAAAACCTTGGAGCCTGAAGGGAAGACCTGGGATTCAGTTTGCCCTTGTAGCCTCAGGACCATACACCCTCATCTTTGCTTTAAAAGGTGGCATTTACACCCTTTGCTCTTCCTTGACACGTGTCTCACACAAGCACAGAGCCAGCTGCCAAGGCACCCTGCATCCACTTGAAGCTGGGCCTCGTGGAGCCTCTGCCTGGATTTTCACCAGCAGGGAAAACACTTGAAATCAGTTTCATGTGCAAACACAGACTGCAAGGCTTTAGACCAACTGTAGATACAAGGAAAATGTTTACCACGCAGGAGCCACCTGTGTGCCTTCTTCATTATCCCTAAAAATGCAGCTCTGGGAGCAGACTCCACCTATGAACTGCAGTGTAAAGTGTGATAGTAATTTGCCAGTGAAGCTATGAAATTTAGTATATATAATGTATTCAGATGTACTCTCTACTTGCATATGCATGGTGCCAATCACTGTGCTTGAGATTTTATTTTAATACTTTACTAATATGAAGGGATATCAAAAAAACACATTTTGCATGCAGACATAGTATTCTTTCTAAAAGATTACTGTGATCTGTTTTTGTAAGGTCTCTACAACTCTACTATTGAGATGTTAATTTTACATTGTTTCATTGTGGTTTAGGGACTGTAAAATTGGATAGGGACTAAGGTGGTCTTTTCGAGGGGTTGATTTTTGGTTGTTTTTTTTTTTTTTTCAGAAAAGTCTGTGAGACATTTGCTTTCTATTAATTTTAATGGCAGATGTGCAATTTTAAGAGGGTTAGATTAGTTTTATATTAGCTTTTGTAGACAGGAAGAATGAAAATTGATGTGATATCTGAATATTTACAAGTATTGGTCTCTAAATTATTTTTGGAGAAATAACAGAAAACTTCATGTCTCATTGCTTTATATTATGCAAATTTACCTAACTCACAGTCTCTGGACCTTTGATCTGCACTTCACTGTAAGGCACAATGTGGAGATAAAGTCATAAGAAAGTGACTGAAAGATCTCTAGAAACATCAGAGGGTTAGAGGTATCAAAGGTCAGGTACACAAAAGCAGCAAAGTGTTTATGGAGAGAGAATTTTTTTCTAAAATAAATAATTACCATTTCTGTCTGGGGAAAAATATAATTTAGAATTGAGAGTTACACTGTCAGAAAATTGCTTTTGTTACCATGAGCTTGTCTGAACTAAACTTGTGAGAGGTCTAACTCAAAATAACAGAGATTTTTATCCTTAGATGTGAAATATATACAAGTAAATGTTAATTAACAGAATAATTTCTTGCATAGCTCCAGTAAATAATTCTTCAGTGTTTACCTCCTCTTTACACATCAGAAAAGCTAAGTATAATCAGTGTGAGTCACCAAATGTGGGCCAAGGAGCTTTCGTTTTTGTTGTCTATTGTGTTTGTCTTCAAAACAGGAGTATGTTGGTTTTTTTTTTAAAGACAAGTCATCTATGCCTCAGAAAACATGTTTATTTTTAGCATTTTCATAAATTATTCACAGTTCTTCAGCACCAAAGAACTTTTTTTTTTTCATTTAATGGGTCTATCATCTGTATTCAAACTATAATACAATTAAAATTCTTTTTATATTAATTGCATAACTATTTTTCTTTATGCTGTAGATATTGGTGAGTTTGGGAAGTATATTACTAAAAAAGGGCAAGTTTAAGAAAAAAGTGCTCTTGTTATTAAAAGTTATATTAAAAATGTTAATCTTATGCTGTTAATATTCTAATAACTGAGGCTGAGGTATTTTTGTCTGTGAAAATGTATTCAAAAGCATGCAGCAGTTTGCTGCTAGGCTTAAGGTATAAGAGTGTCTGAACACTGAGTAATGAAAATGTAATCCAGGGAAATTATTCATTCTAAACATAGGTTCTTTAATACAGTTTTGTAACCTCCTGAATATGGTGAGTGTACTTGAAAGGACAGAAATAATTATTTCCCAGAGACATAAATGTTTCTCTCACTGAGACTGGGAAAACTCTGAATAATTGGGGATTAATGGAATAGATGGGAAAGTCATAAACTCTTCTTTTACACACAGATTAACTCACAGAATATGTTTGTTAACTGCCTGGAATGACTTTGTGGAAAGGACACATTTTAAGGTGTTATAAGTTTAAATTAGCAGATGACCATTTAACATATGAGCTTGAAACACAGTATTTATAAATATCCTGATTTAGAAAGATATGTCCACTGAAGAAAGCATATGCAAAGGTGCTTAAAGTAAAGCTGACTCTGAAAGCTGGCTATCAAGTTCAGTTAGGAGTAACTTAATTGGGAGTATACCAGTAAATTCTTCTCTGTTTTAGGGAAACTTGTACACATCTGCTTTACGCTCAAGTATACAATTAAGTTCCTTCCCATAATAGGGTATGTGAGCCATCACATGTCTAAACCAGGGACTGCTGTCCTTACCACACCATTTTTTATGGCGTTATAAACATAAATTAACTAAATTTACTTTTTTGCTTTATTTAACGACTGAAACCATGCATGAAAATGAACCAGCTTTCCAAAAGGTGCGAAGTTCTCAGATGTAACTTTCAACAGGGTAGCACTAAACTCATTTCCAAACCACACTGTGCCATCGGAGGCCATTTCATGATTTAAGATTTTCTCTTTTCCTTCACAAAACTTGTTCCATTTCCCTTTCCCTTCCTGACACTCACCAAATGCTTCATGTTCAGTTAGGCAATACTGAAAAAAAGGTGTTTCTGTCTTAGGAATTCTGGAGGGTTATTTGACTTCCATAAATTTTTATACCTGCAAGTATTACTCCCAAATAGACTTCCAAATGAGTAGTTTTCCTGACGGCCACAAACTTTTTTTATATAGATGATAAAACAGGTAATCCCTCAGTTAGAAAAGATTTTTTTCTTAGACCAGCTTTGAAGGTTACTAAATAAACAAATTTTTGAAAGGTGAAAGGTGTGTTTATTGAGACAGCATGCGCAGACTGTGACATTTTATGTAGCTGATACCACATCCACTGCCTTTGATTGTACTCATCAGATGGCTTTACCCCTTTGCTGCTGCATCAATACTGAGTGGCATTTGAGAGGCTTTTAGATCCATTTCTACTTTGTCATTTCAAACTTGATGTGAATTTGACTATGCATTGTTTTGAAAATAGCGATCAAGACTTCAAGTAGTAGGACATAGTAAAAAGGGATTGTTAACATTTAATAGAGAGTATTAAAGGTTTCTCAAGTGCCACTACAAAGTCTTCTAACAATTGATCTACCCAGTACGGTATCAGCACTATAAAACTAATAAATAAAAACAAAATTTAAGGTATGATTGAATCGAGTTGAGTAGATTATTTGGAGTGTCTGGGGATGGAGACTTGAGAGACAGACAGGCAGAGAGATGTGTATACACATGCATAAACATATGAGCTCATGAATTCTGCTAGGTGTCCATTGGTGTATTTAACTGTAGGAGTTTGTGCACATCTCTCTTATCCTCCCCCTCTGGTAGGAGCTTTTATAGAAATTAACTGCATGGAGATTTACAGAAGCATAAGTATTCCCTGTTAAAAAAAAACAAGCACACCACCAAGTTTTTAACCTGCTCTTGTCTTGATAATTTGCACTTTATAATTTTTATTGGGATTTAAAATAAGAGAGGACTGTAAGACTGCTGTGTGCAAGTCTAGGGTAGTAACAGAGAAGAGTACTACTAAGGAAACAAGTCATCAGAGCTTAAAATTGAAAGTAAAAATAATCCGCAATTTTTTATTTATTCATATATTTTGGAATTTTTTTTTGTTTCTTCATGTTTGAAAAATGTGCAATCAGTTGTGTTCCACCTACAAGATTCTCATTACTACTTGAACCAGGAAAAAATCAAACAAGCAAACAAAAAAAGCGTTCTGTCTACTAGGATTTCTATTTAATCAAAAAGGGATAATAGTCTATAATTTTCGTATCAGTTTCCAAATTTTTCAGAGTGTAGAACAGGAAAATACTGATATCAGACATTTAATTAACTAGTGTTTTCAATCAACTGGGGATAGGACAGACACAGTATGTAAAATAAGAAGGCCTGATCCAAACAATTGTCTACATTTCAAAACATTACGAATGTTAATGATGGTGCACATGTGGACCTAGTGTCATATTCAAGTAAATGGCTTAGTTGCACCCGTCTTTATTATGTATTGGCCGTGTGAGACTCTCATAGAAGACATAAATTGATTTGGAGAGTCTGATTAATGTTGTGACTTGATTTATTGGCTTTGCATATGTTTTTTTAGTATCTCTATCTTTTTATTTCACTCTTTTTCTTCTTTTTGTTTCTTAGAGAAGTTCTTACTTCTTCCTGCTTCTCTTTTTCACTGAGCCATCAGATTCTGAGCCACCTACTTTGGACCTAGTAAAGGAATATGTCTGTACTATATAAAGCATGGCCTTGGAGTGATGCTCTAGTTCTCAGATGGTTTAAGAACCATTCCTGGGGTGGTTTTTGCCCATACCGCCTAGTCCTTTCTTTGCAAGACAGTGCTTCAGAGTTGTTTGTGGAGAACACTTGAAGGGCAGTTCCCAATGCATGGTATGAGACAGACTGCAGCAGTCCTGGCTTTCCATAACCTACACAGTTCATGAGTCCCGTGGCAACACCAGTAATGTCCCATCTGTCCTCATGCTGACTTCTGGCACTTGCAAAACAAATCATAGAATTTTAGAATGGTTTGGGTTGGAAGGCACCTTAAAGATCATCTAGTTCCAACCTCCCTGCCATGGGCAGGGACGCCTTCCACTAGACAGTCCTCAGGTTCATTCCTTGCTATAAAAATGTCAGTATAGCTGGTGGCACCTCAGTGCTATATCAACAGTTTGAAATTAAAAAAAACCCACATGTACAAGTAGCAGTAATGTATAAGCACCAGCAGCAAGATAACAAGAGACTTCAAAGGAAACCAGTAGCTGGGGTTATGCAGTATGTCAACCTACGCAATTTGTCCTGAAGGACTCTGCATGACCTTGTTTTATTCAGCAATGCTCGTCTTGTCTCTGCGCTCAGTGGAATTAGTGTTATTGCACTGTAAAAGTCTAATTTGGATTAGCTGAGTTCTGCTGTAGGGGAGGCTGTTAGTTGGGTTTAGGTGAGATCAGTCCCACTCCAGGTGCTCCAGTTCTCTTGCTATACATTTTTCTGTGTTTTTTGTTTTATTAGGTGGTAGGATTTCTAGGGGCTTTTACACAGTCCTTTTTCAGTAGCTAGTTGGATTTCTGCTGTTGGAAGAACTGTGCTAGTTCAGAAGCATTCCTTCAGAAAGTACATTATATACTGAGAGACTGCTGGTAACTGCTGTATTTCTGTGTTTGTGCAGCAGAAGAGAGTTTGCCCTTGCTTGACAAAGGGAAATTCAAAAAACAAATTTCAAATTGCGTTGTCATGGGTGTTGAATCTTATCTTATTGGAACAAATGTACAGCTAAACCCCAATGGTGTGGTCTCAGGTTCAATAAACAGCTTAGTTATTAAGGTTAAACAGTGCTCCTGAGAGATATGCTAATGTCCACTGTATTTTTAATAGACGTAGTTTGAACGGCTTTGCAATCTGAAGTTAGAATCTGGGTTAGAATGGCTCATGCAGGGATGATGAACAGTTGGATACTGAAAAGTAAAAGTATCTTTTGAAAAATTATTTTAACAAAAGGTTTATGTAACAAGTATCCTTTAGGCAAAAATGTTAAAATTGTCAGTTTTATTTAGTGTATCTTTACATATATATTTTTAACTATATTTTCATATTATAGTTTATTTTTATATATTATGTGTAATTTTACTTATAAGTATTTGACTTAAAATATCACGTGTTCTTTCCTTACTCTAAATAAATAGTGAAAAAAGTAGAGTTTCATTAGGAGTGATTCTTTGCAAGGACTATAATTACAACCAAAGGGAAAAAAAAAAGTAAATTTTCCTCTAGAATTGAAATTTTAATGCAGTTAAATGCTGGTATAAGTTCAAGATATGAATTGAATTAACAGTTAATGTAGCTTAAATAATGCATGATTTAAAATTGAAAAGATTTCAATACTGAATCTGGAGCAAAAAGTAAAGGATTTTCTAATATTTGTGCTCTATCAGTGGTGGTGAATAAACCCAGAGCAAAAGTATTGCAGGAGATTAAAGGAAAGTATGTTAAAAGTTTTAACATAATGTTATCATGTGCCTTATTATAGAAAACATAGCTACACTCTAACAAATATTGATAACCTCAATTCTTAAATAGCATTCTCTTGAGTGGTAAATCTTTCTTTAAAATATTCTTGGCTAGAGGGAATTATATGGCAAATTTCTAATGTCTAATGAAGCAAGACAGTGTTCTAGCCTGGAAAAATGAAAGTATAAATCACTGAAGAGAAACCAAATTTTGTAAAGGCTGGATATAGATTGAAAAGTAGTTTGCAAAAAAATGCATGAGGGGGTTATGCAGTCATCTTATTGTTTTTGCTAGACATATTGGTCTTTTGCTTAAAAAAGAGGTGGCTTCATAATTGCAAAGTTGCAGAATAACTTCAGTCTCTGGTCATCAAAGTAAAAGTGGGCATGGGCATGGGCTTGTGGAAGAAGGCTTTAAACTAAAAGTACAGTTTCTTCTTCTGTGAAGAAGTATATGACTCCTTAATCTCATAAATTATTTATTTATGTGCTTAGCTGTGCACTGAACAAGCCATCCATTTTATTAATGCACCTTTTAAGAATGCTTAAGAACAGCTATAATATATTTGCAGAAGAAGTACACAAGTTTCAGAACAATATCTTAATATTGTATGCCTTGGGATGCTGAAAAGGACACCTGAGTGGGAAGAGCAGGGAATAGCTTCTCCAAGGAGACAGCCATATTTCCTCCACATTTATTCTATGAAAGGAGAACACTCATTCAGGCAAATCTTAGAAGAAACATTTGTATAAGATCAGTCAATAGCACTAATTGGGATTTAAAAGAATGAACAGATGGTCTTTATGTGACTGGAAGTATCAGGATAAAAATCAGCACATGTGTTTACTAAGCTCAGATTCAAGAAAACACACCTGTTTACTTTCCTGATAACAAAAATATTGTTCATACAATTTTTATTTAGAATTATCTTTGCAATTAAATTACTCTGCACTGTTTTAGTCCCTTTTGTAATCAGACAGATAATCAGCTTTAAACTACTTAATATTATTCATATAAGTGTTTTTCCCCATGGGTCCAATAACATGAATCATAACAACAGAATAGCAAGGTGATCTTTCCAGTTTCCTTAATCCTGTTTACACCATATGGCAAACACAGTCTGACTAGAAAGAGAACAAATGTTCTACCTTCACAACTGGAAAAGAGAGTTTCTTCCAAGCAATAGCAAATTAAATTCTAGTTTTCACTGGAATGTATTGATGGTAGATCTTCATATTGCTATCTCCCTAACATTCCCTAACAGCAATGGAAAAGTTTTTTGTAGCTACAGCAAACCTTTCCCACATGGCCTTAAAAAAAAAAAAAAAAAAAAAAAGGAACAGGCATTAAATATTTTTACTTAAACAATACACGAGTGGGGCTCTGATAAAAGGTTTCCCTATGTGTCACCCTCTGACTGGCCATTACTAAAAGGCATCCATCATCAAGGAGTTTGCTGTGTCAAGGCTCAAACCTGTTCTTGGAGTTTAGTGGAAAACAAGACCCAGTTCCAAGGATTTCTAAGCTCATTTTGAGTTTCATAAACCCCAGAAGTGTGACTACAACATGGCTTTATTTGGAAACAGATTGCCTTGGAGCTTCAGATGGCCTTACATGTTCGTTGAGTCAGTCTACTAAAGTGAGTGATAACAAACTTAACTACACAACAAATATCTAAGTATTTAACTTCTGAGTTTGAAATACAGTCGTAAAGATGAAAACAAAACAACGTGAATCTCTCTGTGCCTCAATGAACTCACTGAAGGTCTTCCCATTTTGCTTTCACGTTTCTGAAAACTTTGAGGGAATTAGCACTGCAGTTTTCTGAAACTGCATTTTCCCACTGAAATTGTTCAGGATATAAAACTCCTCTGCTACCTTGCTCTTGACTTTTTAAGAAATTTCTACTAGTTCATATTTATTCTGTAATTCAATCAGAATTTAACATTACTAGGCCATACCTCTTAAATAAGTCAAACAACTCTGGCTTCTTTAAGCAGTGGTCTTTAAAAGGAAAAAATGCACATGCATCATCACCCTTTGACTATGGAACTTCCTTTAATATACCTTTAATCATATTTCTTAGCCTTTTCATACTAAGCTTTTTTTGTACCACTCAAGGCATTTTCAAATGTAATAAGCAGCAAATAATAGTAGTACTATGTAATAATAATAAAATTAATAAATAAATTGTGTCTTTTCATTAGAGTTACCTGCCATACTTCAAAATGAAATAAAGTTCCAGTCATTAACATCTAGAATTAGATGAAGATGATACCTGTTAGCCATAGAATTAACCAATTAGGCATGAGAGCATGCTTTCCCTTTACCTCCATTTCTTTTACCGGTGTCATAGTCTAACCCAGTTGGTTAAGGTCTGAGCTCTCTCTCTACATATCTGTATTTGTATATGTGTGTATATATATATGTATATATATATGTGTATATATTTAATTGAATGAGACATGAGTCCTAATGCAAATATTTTTTTCTAAAATGTTGCATATTTTTAAAAAAATTATGGAAACTCATTACTTCCCAGCTAATAGAAATTCCTCTGTAAGAAAACAGTTATAGCTAATTTATAATTAAATCAGTAGCAGTTAATGTGGCAAAACTTCATGGTTCCTTGAATATCTGGTCCCATTTCAGGCAAACAGTTCTGAAATCAGGTCAGAAGCAAATCAAAAATACGCATCATGCCCTCAAGCCAAGAAATATGTTTTTCATTTACAAAACTTCATTAAGTTACTTATAAGCCATGGGTAGGAAGTTATAGCAGGAAAAAAAAAAAGGTAGAATAGAACAAAAGTAATTAGAAGATACTTTAGCCCCATATATGCCCCACAGAGCTTAGCACTTGGAGATGAGCCCACATTGTGAGTGAATCTCGTTTAAGCTTCCTTATCTTGCTTAGGAAATTAGGGAGCGAAAAAAATATACCTTGTTAATAGACATCAGACTACATTTCACCCCACTGAAAATCTTCCTTATCATATGCTAAATCTTATTATCCATATGGTTGTCATTTAGGCCACAGCTAACCCATTTATCTTTTATTGTTCTTTAATTTTATCCATACGTAAAAGTATTTTAGAAAACTCAATCAGTGTCATCTATCACTACATGTAACGAGCATAAAATTAACTAAAGAAAAGTGTGGCTTTGCACAGATGGCCAAGTGCTGTCTGATAACGGTTCACATGTTGTCTTTCATCACCACCTGGATATATATTGCTTCTTAAGTAAAATACAAATACACATGTATAAATACATAAATATTGAAATGCTGTCATCTGCCTGGCATGAAACCTGATTCTAATATCCAGATCAGCTGCCTTTTTTTTTTTCTTTAATCTACTGTAGCCACAGTTCTACAAGACATTTAAGTCAGGGATAAAATTGAGAATGACTATAGGATTACACATAGGATAAAGGCAAAATGTATTTCAAATTAGAAGCTTTCCTTTGAAAATGTTTGGATCCTAATGTTAAAATGCCTTAAGTGTTTTGTGGAATCAGAACTGCTACAGGGAAGTTCAGAGGGTATAGGAGTGATTACCTTAATCTTCTAAATTTGATACTGTACCATTCGGTTCTACACAGCAATCTTGATGGTTTGCAGGAATCCTTGACAGATAGATAACGCACTCAATCAATTAAGTAGTTATCATCTCATCACTCTTTGTTTCAGTTATAGCTCATTTTAAGAAAGAAGTTTATATTTTCAGTGCCTTTAAATGCTTTAAGAAGTGTTCTAAAGATGCTTAGCAGTTGCCCCTGGGAGTAATATGTACTTTATGTATTATTTCCATGGTAACTTGAGGGAACAGCAACAGGGTTGTATGCTATGTTACATCTGTCTTAATTTAGTTTAGGACATGTTGTTCCTTGTTTTTTTGTTGTTGTTGGGGTTTTTTGTTTGTTTGTTGTGTTTTTTGTGTGTTTCCCCCTCCCCCCCCCAGGGTCAGCTTTCATTGAACAAAATACTAAACAGCCTGTAAAATGAAGATTGAAAAGGCAAATGTCCTTTTATATAATACTGCACTGAAGTCCTTTTTCATAGTACATTTGCTTTCCTCTTAGAGTAAAATGAGAATCTTTTTATTATTATTATTTCTAGCAAAGCAGTAACGCATATGTCTTGCAAGTTTCTTGTGCTGATTTTAAATTTATCCTGAATATCTTGGAAACTTGCTCCCTGACCTTTTTCCTGTACTACTGATAGTTAATGAAGGTCCTAAATTACAGCACTGAAGCAATTTTCTCTGTTCCTACCTGGCTCCACAGCCCACACATTCTGTCAGTGTAATTAACAATTTTTCCACTCTTTATCACCTTTAAAGCAAAAAACCATACTTTGATTGACCACAATGCTTTTATAATAATTGGTTCCCAATACGCAGGACTGGAAGGGATACTGTGCAAGTTTGCAGATGATACAAAACTGGAGGAGCTGTTGACTCCCTTGAAGTCAGGGAGGCCCTGCAGAGAGACCTTGACAAATTAGGGGACTGGGTAATCACCAGTCATATGAAGTTCAACAACAGCAAGTACCGAATTCTGCACCTGGGATGGGGCAAACATGGATGTACATACAGGCTGGGAAATGAGATGCTGGAAATCAGTGCCATGGAAAGGGACCTGGGGGTCGTGGTCAATGGCAAGTCGAATATGAGTCAGCAGTGCCCTGGCAGCCAGGAGGGACAACTGTGTCCTGGGGGGCATCAGGCAAAGCATCACCAGCTGGTCCAGGGAAGGGATTGTCCCCCTCTGCTGTACACTGGAATGGCCTCACCTTGAATATTGTGTGCAGTTTTGGGCACCACAATATGAGAGAGATATTAAGCTCTTAGAGAGTGTCCAAAAGAGGGCAGTAAAGATGGTGAAGGGCCTGGAGGGGAAGCCGTATTAGAAGCAGCTGAGGTCACTTGGCTTTTTCAGTCTATAACTTCCTCATGAGGGGAAGAGGAGGGGCAGCACCAAGTCTGCCAGAGTTCAAGAAGCATTTGGATGATACTCTCAGGCACCTGGTGTGACCCTTGGGGATGGTCCTGTGCAGGGCCAGGAGTTGGACACTTGTGTGTCCCTTCCAACCCACCATATTCTGTGATTCTGTGATATAAAAAAAAATAAATGGGACTCTCTTTTCACCTAATGTTGTTACTTAGTATTTTTGCACAGGTAATGTAATTTTCTTCAGACTTAGACTTTTTATTGGTTGTCTTCATGTGTATATCCTTTGGTCAAATACATATTCATTTCTAAGTAGGTGACATATGAAGTACTGAGATGATGAAGAATCTGTAATAAATGAAACTACAAGAAATGAAAACATCAAGTACTACTGCTGGAGATAGTGACATGCTAGCAAAAGACATTTATTAAAAGATTAGGTTTCATTTCTCTGTTTATGTTTGTCTCCTCCTAAACCTTAAGAAATACTATGTCAGACACCATACAACTTCATCATGAAGCTGTCAGGGGAAAAAGCACGCTTTGCAGATCCTGAAATATAGTGGATGGAAGTCATTTTTATAAAATATCAATAAAAAATATACTTCAGGGAACAGTTGTGCTGTGTAGAGACAGAATTACATTACAGTCGTCTCCATTAAGATGCCAGGAGTCACCGATTGATTCCATGAAGTCATTTCCTGTTTACAACAGGGGAAATAGCAATCAGCTGTATGATGGAACAATTACATTTAGTTACACATAATGTTAACTTATCAGCAGTTTAATAACAATCACCTTATTTCAGGTATAGCTTCAGAATATTTGCATGTTTACTTCACACTGGTGCCAGTTTTCACAAGAAAGCCTTGGGGGGTTTAGTAAACAATAACTCTTCATTTTGAAATTCTAAGTGCATTGGGCTAGAACTTTTCAAGAAGGGTAGATAGGTTAAAATTAAAACAATGTTTTAACAAAATTTTTCAAAACTTAGCATTTCTATTTGACTTTTGGTATTTTTCTAATTCCTGTAGGTGGACACACTTGAAATTCCTGATTTTTTTTTTCCCATCTTTGAAATGTTCCTATGTGTTTCTTACTCACTTCTGTTGTAGAATGCATTGATTTTGGCACATGGTTTTGAGTCTGTGAAAAAAATTGTGTGCCTTAAGCTTTTTGGCTGAAGGAGAGAAACGTGGAGGTAGCATTTTGTAGGAAGTGTTTTCTGTAGCAAGTTACAACTTCATCTGTACAGATACTTCTGGCTTTTCTCATGTCCCTTCTCTTACATCCTCTTCTCAGTTCTTGCGGTTGCTCACACTGTTTGTTCAATTTGGTGCATAGAAGGGAGCAATGAGAAGGCTTGAGCATAGTTTTATAGTTTCATTTTCTGCCCTTTATTTTGTATTTCCTTTTCATACTGCATTTGGTGTTGAAAAAAGGATAGAAAACCACAACTGACGTAAAGGCTCACTTTCCTATGGAAAAATGATCTCTCATGAGTAGCTTTTAGAGAGGAGGCAAAGTAAGGAGTTGGACTTCCGTGATCCTTAAGAGTCCCTTCCAGCTCAGGGTATTCCAGGACACTGAAAGCAGGGTCATTATCTTTCTATTCTATGACTGTGATTTTGGAAAAGGAAAGAGAAGAATTGAGATAATTGGTTATCAGTGGAGACACAACGTTTGTATAGTCCAAATCCCACAGGACCCACAAGGTTTGGATATTATGATAAAACAAAAATACTGTAGCAGGATATCAAGGATTTTTATTTTCTTAGTCCTGGTGAATAGGTTTTCTGCCCATCCAGAAATAATATCTTCAGTAACTATCTTGCTACGTCATGCTGGAGAGCATTACACAGAGGATAGTCACCCAGACTTACCCACAGCAACCCTGAACTTCAGCTGGAAGGAACTCTGCATTATACTATGCCAATATAGATTAAATCATCTGAGACCTTAGGAGTCAGAAATCTAAGCATCTGCTAAATGTAGAAAAATGTCATTTTTCAGAACTGTGTAATTTTGACTGAATGTGTATTAGGAGTGACAGAAATTCCTCACTGGCTTAGAGGCTGTGCAGGTGCCACTCCATGTTCTGCTTGCACTAAGTGGGATCAGTATTTCAATTTTCAACTCTTCTTCTGACTTTTAAAATTATTTCTGCTCTTCAGTATTTTATGTTCTGTGTCATCTTTTGGGGCTATTCTTACCTGCAGTGAAGGAATTGTCTGCCAATCCTCATTAGGGTATATTTACTACCAATAGCAAAAGTAAAACTGTGCCATTAATCCTCCCTTATAGTGTGACCTCATTTGTATATTGAGATGGTGCTGCTGCTGTTGCCGGTATCAGTGCTTTCCTCCTGAAGGTGACAAAATGCCTTGAAGATGCTAATGAAGTAGGAGTCCCAACACCCCTGCATGATAATTAGATAACTTTATTCTGCATTATAAATGGAAGTAATTCAGGTGCAGAGAGGACTGAGGATTTTCTCCAAAGGGCATAGTCTTTTGAGACATAAAAATTTATAGGACCAGATTTGAACAGAGGTTTCTGTATTGCACTGTTCACTCCTATCATAAAAAGATACTGCAGTGTCACAGTTTCAATTTGAGAATGTTTGACTTCTGCTTTTCCAGTCATTGCCAGTAAATTCAAATGTATATCAAGATGTTTTGAATTGTCAAAAAATTAAACTTATTTCCATAATTCTTCTTGGGTCTAGCTTAAACAAAATTAAATAAATCTTGGTGGCATCTCCCTCTGTGGAGATTTTCAAAACCAGACTGGATAAAGCTCAGAGCCCAGAAACTTAACTCACCTCAAGGCTGACCCTACTCTGAGGAGAAGATTAGACTAGAGACCTCAGTACCAATGTTCTTATGCTGTTGACTACTATGCTGCATGCCTATGATAATTACATGCATGTATATTGTGTGTAGGAATTGAATATTTAAAATGGGATTAATGGAGAATGCATTGTATTTATTGTAACATAATACCATAACACAAGAACTTCTTTGCATTAAAGAAATGATAGCATATTTTAGAACCTTTCCTGTATTAAATAAGTATATGACTTAATTATAACTAAAATATTTCCTAATGAAAACAGATAATAGTTATGAAAGCAAGAGCTAGAGAATGTAAATGTAAATGTCTCAGAAACTATTCTAGGCACCTGTAGTGCATACTTTCAAATTGATTTAAAATGTATTAGAAAATGGAAATTATGATTCATGTATTGCTTCCATAATAATTGTAAAATACGTTTTGTCCGTGAAGTTTCGAGAGGTTATGCATAACATTTATACAAGGCGTGTAGATGAGTTTACATTTTGTGTAAATTTATCATTAGCTTGCATCATCCAAACCTTAGAAGCCTAGAGACTGGAGCCTAAATACCATATCTTTTCTGCAGATTAATGCATTAATTGGCACACAGTGTACATAAACTTGTTTATTTAATGAAGTTCGTGATGGTCTCTGTGGGTGAATGCACACATTAAAATACTACAAAGCATGCCTTATAGTTTTTCTTCCTTTCATTCATGGAACATTTTTATGTTAATTCTTGGTTATTTTTTGACCTCTTTAAGCTTAAGGCAGAGCTAATCCATAATAAGGGAAATCGAGGGAACCCCTGGAGTCAGGGCTGTGCTCTCTGTCTGTCAGCCTTACTTGCACTGTGTCAATAGGGAACTGAGAAGAAACTATTATGATGCTCTGTGAAGTTTTGGCAGATGAGGATGCTGCTCTTTGTATTTAAAAGATTATTTCACCTCCTGCCTGTGTAGCAAGCTATCTTAAAAGTTGGCTGTCTGAGGGTGAATAACTAGATCCAGGCTCTTTTGCAAGGTCTTTTCAGAGACAGAAAGAAAAGAAAAAGACCTAATGCCCCCATTTGAATGTGCAGTTCGCAGTGCAAAAACTGCAGCCTGTCAATCTAGTGAGAAAATTCAGCCATTAAAGGTTGCTACAAGAATCAGTACAAAGAGAGTGCCGGAATAGTAGCTTACTCCAGAAAGTAGAATGAAAGGAAAAGTAATGCTGTACCAGGACAAGCATGTGTTGCCAGTTGCTGTAGCACATTACTTGTAAAACTTGATCCAGAGGTCGAACCCATTTAGTGGTGACTGCCTATAGGTAGTGTCAGGATCTGTTTGTTCTTCAGTGAATTACTTCAAAGCACAGCACCTAAGAGGATATTAGGTAAAAAATGGGGTGACTGATATATCTGAACTCTATCATCCATCCTCAGCTGTCCATGTACAACCAGTTATCTGATTTGGATTTTACCAAAGACAATATATTTGGAAGAGGTAAAAGAGTAACAGCACACAAAGCAATTGCCTCCTTTGATTTTACTTATATGAAATATTTATAACTTGCATTCACTTTGTGATTTCCACTCATGTTGAAAGCATACAACTTAGTACTGATGTGAAAAGCATAGATCTTAGTATTTGTCATCTTGTGAATGGACCAGAGTAACAATCTGAAATCTGACCTCATGTCTGTTGTCTCGCTGCTTAAGTGGCACTGGTGTGGGAAACTCTGCATATAGAAAAATGATTGAAATACTCTAATATTTTTGCATTTTCTATGTATATTTGACTTTGATAATACTGGCAAGATTGTAAATACAGTGGATAAGCACAGTCCAGATCATGGTCATACAGCTGTGGCCAGCTGGAAGCTTCTTTTTCCTAAAGGCAGATATTTGGGTGCCATAGCTCCCCTAATCAGAGAGTGTTCTGTGAAAGAAGACCTGTGCCGTGCTCAGGCAATGTGTTGACTGCCCAGCTTGGGTATCCTGTCTTATTCATTAGATATTCAATGTGTACATCTGGACAATATGGATATTAATCCTGCAAAAGAACACATGCATGTTTAACACTTAACAGACTTTCAGGGTCAGGTTCAATTAACTTAAAACCCTGGCAGCAGCTAGCAAGAAACCTGTGCTGGGGCATTGACCTTGAAGAGGTTTGCTACACAGCAAGACTTAACGAATTTTTAATTATTTTTTTTTTCCTCAGTGAAGAGCAAGATAACAGGAGGTGAATACAATTAATGACAAAATTAATCTATAGAAGAGGTTCTCTTTAATTTTTCTTCTGACACAGCTGCACCAGTCCAGAAAAGGTTTTCTCCTGCCACCACTACTCTTCCCCTTTTTCCATGTACTGATCTAGCCACTGTGCTCTTCTGTCTTCCCCAGTTTACCTCTTTTTCCTTCCCCTGTGCCTCTTGGGAATGGGCCCAGAGGGGATGGTCCTGTGCAGGGCCAGGAGTTGGACTCGATGATCCTTGTGGATCCCTTCCAACTTGGCATATTCTGTGATTTTGTGAAAGAGGCATAGTGAGTTGGGTAAGCCTAGCTATCCCTTATTCCTCATTCCTCCAGAAGTGGCACCCTTGAAACAAACATACAGCAGATTTTTCTTTCCTCTGAGTGATAATGGGAAGCCCTGGTTGTTTGATAGTTCTTCAGAGAGCAGATAAAGAAGGAACAACAGGTAACAAAGTTCTGGTCCTCATGCTTCTTTCTTGCAAGGTAGTTGGTTACAGTCTCAGACTTGGGGATTAGAGGGTTTTGTCAGGAAAGCCATGAAAAAATTCCTTCATGATTCTGATGTGAAGGCTTTGCAAACCACATCTCTGTGGGATTCTGTGGTGGTGTGTGAATCTTTCTTGCTTGCTTTCTGTAGCAGCCAGTACTTTCAATACAGTTCAATACATTTCAATTAGCTACAGAGGCTTAAAATAATCAGGCTAAAAATCTGTAGAGCGGCTTTTAGCACTTCCCTTTGTCATTTTTGTCTTTAAAAACCTTAGTGAAAGTGAGGTAGAGAATATTAGTATAATGCAGTTAGATCAAAAAATTCTTCATTTGTGTTCTTTCATTCTTTTCACCTACTGTGATTTTGATTTAACAAGTCACCACTGAATTCCTGTAGAAAACCAGAGTGCAACAAGCAAGCTATTCTTTGCAACAAGTTGGGCTTGGTGGGTGCATTTCTGTTCTCTGTTGGGTTTAAACTTGAGATCAGACTCACATGGGCTAAGGTGATGCTTCATACATGATACTGTGGGACTTCTTGCTATATCAAATAAAGCTGATATTAAAGGTTTAGCGGTAACATGGTGTTTCTGCAAGAGGAGATTACTAGAGAAAGAGAATATGAGAAATTATCAAAGTCCAGCATTTACTGAAATGGTGGGTGACATAAACTCAAATTTTTATTTCCTGTCTCCTGGGAGCTTCCCTATGTCCTGGTCGTACCTCTGACTTCATGGATACTCTTATAAAACACTTTACAGTTTATCTTTTGAAAATATGTGCACTAATTTTGATATGTTTCTCAAAGCACCAACTTTGTAGCTGGGCACCCTGCTCTAAGTTTTATGAAACCTTATGCATCTGGCCATCTAGAAGCTTTCAAAGGAAATAGGTTCCAGCACAAGAAGAAAGGAGAAAGAAAGCCAGTGGGGTGGAAAGTTGTGTTTTGTTTTGTTTTGTTTTGTTTTGTTTTGTTTTGTTTTGTTTTGTTTTGTTTTTATAGAATGTAAATCTTTTCCTTCCAAGAATTTATCTTCAGTGACATCTTTCTGATTACTGGATGTCTCACTTGAATTAGAAATGCAGAAGCTTAAATAACCTATAGTAGCAGTACTGTGCTACTTATTGTTTCTGTTTCTATTTTTTCCTCTTGAATGTATTTCAAAGTTCATGTAAGTTTACCATATGTCTAAGTCAATTTTGGCATATAAAACAGTGGATCAGATCCCATCTCTTCCAAATTCTCATTAAGATTCTGTAAATTTAAAATGATCCTTTCTTCTTGCTGGGTTGAATACACAAAAAATAGGGAATAATTTGTCAACATGTAAGGAGTACATTATGTTGGTGAAACTTCCATATTAGCTGGCATAATTAACATCAGAAAGTCACATAACCATTCTGTTTTCAGGTGGATGTGGGAATAAGAGTAACATGGTGTCCTTTCCTATTCTCACCAGAAATCCACACATCACATGTTTTCAATGGCTGTATCTATTCATATTTACTATTGTTGCACAGTTTCTAAAACATTGGTTTCAGTAACATTGCTTTCCATTTTTAATAACTCACAATTAACTGAATCACCCATCTGTCTTCTAACGCTCCCTTATCTTTTTTAAAAATCACGCACACACTGATGTGTCAAATCTAGTATACATTAATATGCTGTTTCTGAGATACTTTGATTTTCCATACTGGGTGAAGCACCAGAAAACAATCTCTGCCTCCTATTGCAAAAAGTCACTCACATAAAGAACTGCTTGCAATGTGTGGATAGATGGGCAGTGATCAAGCCAGACTATACATCAAATTTATGTCACAGAAATTTTACTATTAATAATTTTTACTGTCAACTTTTAATATCAAAGAAGAAAGTACAGCACAGTGTTTTAACACACTCCAGAACACTTTATTAAATAGCATAGCAGTATGCTGTTGTAAATTGAGGTCAGCAGGAAGGGTAGCAGTACTTTACAGGCTTAGGAACTCGATATTCTGGTGTACCGCTGGGATAAGAGTCTCTTTTCCAAGACTATTTGCAGCTGACAGTGTATTGTGGTTTAACCCTAGCCAGCAACTAAGCCCCTCAGAGCCACTTGCTCACTCCCCCAGCCAGTGAGATGCGGGAGACAATCGAAAGGGTAAAAGGGAGAAAACTCATGAGGTGAGATAAAGACAGTTTAATAGGTACAGCAAAAGCTGTGCACAAGCAAAGAAAAACAATGAATTCTTTCACCGTTTCCCATCAGCAGGCAGGTGATCAGTCTTCTCCAGGAAATCAGAGTTCCATCACAGCTTATGGTGATTTGGGCAGACAAACACCATCACTCCAAATGTCCCCCCTTCCTTCTTCTTCCCCCATCCTTATGTGCTGAACAAGATGTCATATTGTGTGCGATATCTCTTAGGTCAGTTAGGGTCAGCTGTCCCAGCTGTGTCCCCTTCAGCTCCTCGCACACCCCAAACACGCTTGCAGGGTAGATGAAAAGAGGAAGAGCCTTGACTTTGTGCAGGCTCTGCTCAGTAATAACAAAAGCATTGCCCAGTTCTCAACACTGTTTCCAGCACAGATCCAAAACACAGCTCCATACAAGCAACTGTGAAGAAAATCAATTCTGTCCCAGTCAAAACCAGCACACAATGCAATCAACAACTCCAGCTCATTATGACAGCAATAATAATGAAAATAATAATAAAAAAAAGAAGTAATTATCAGAGATACAGGTAAAAACAATGATTTTGTTTATCTGAAGAAATAAAGGCAGCCAAAAGGGACCCCAAGGACACCTGAGGGAAGAAACTCTGATGCTAATTGGCATGATTTAAAAAGATGGTTCTGTTATTGCCAGCAGTCTAATTTAGTCATTATCTCCCCAATTTTGGGGCAGTCAAACCCATTATAGTTTTAGTAGATGTATAACAAGGCATGCCTCAGTGTACAGGTGCTAGAAAGTAGTCTGAAAGAATGTGAAAAGAGCTTTTTAATAAATAAATTTTGTATATCTTTTTATGAAACACCACTTCTTAATGTTATTTGTCTGGTGAATGAGCTTCATTATATTTAATGCAAATATGTAGTAGCAATTTGTCACGAGGCCACAGAAAAACAGCAAAATCAAATGGAACTATCTACATCTCCTTAATTTTACCATGTCTCAAATTAAAAAGTTTATATTTTTAGAGAAAAACAAATATTTGTTAGAGGGAAATTGTTCTGTGGCTTTTTTCTTCCCTATACTGTTTGTTTTGTTCTTCCCTATACTGTTTGTTTTTTTCTTGTTTTCAGGAAATTTCCCTGTATTAAAGAGCTCTGGCATTTAACTGGAAGTTGTCAAGGCTGTAAGAATTGAAAAGCAGATGTACTTAAAGATTTGCTACAATGCTGTCCTCATATCTGTTCCCCAAGTACGCTTTCTGCTATAAAAATATAAAAGTATCACGCATTTTTTCTAAACTATCTGACAGTGTCCTGTAATGTGTAACACCTGTTTCAACCAACCTCTTTGCTAAATCATATGTGGCTCAAATGAAGAGCGGAGGAATGAAAAAAAGGCAATATGTATAGAGCGAGAAATGTCTCTTTCAAGACCTTCCTGCTGCCCAGAAAAACTCTCTTTGCATAATACATGAAGTCATTGTCTTTGCTTGACTTTTCTTATTAAACTCACTTTTACCCTTTTCAATAAGTTTGCTACAACTTAAAATGCCTGTTGTATAAGGATACACCTTGAGAGAGGATGGAGCCTTTAACTCTGGGAAGTCTTTGAGGTGCACCCTGCTCATGCAACAATCTGATGCTGAAAGTAGCAGTAACTTTATTCCTATTAAATAAGAGAGTTAGGAACTTGGAACAGGATTTTCGTCTTCTTTGTGAGGGTTGTTCATATCCCATGCAGCCCTTCTGCTACATGTTTTGCTTGAAATTTTTCAGGAAGGGGATAAATACAGCCTCCAGTACTGCTGATATTCTGCCACCCCCAAAAAAGAGCATTTCATCATAGTTTCTTTGTTTCTTTCCCAAAAATGTTGATGCTTGGAAATCAAGGCTCGGTCTTAGTGACAAAATTGGATTATTCAAGGAACAAATATCTGAATGAGAAGGGGAATAGCCAAAAGGTGTTCTTATTCCATGTAGAGATCAGAGGTTTGGTCTTTAATTCAAGAAGGTGTACTAATGTTCCTATTTCCAAAATCTTTAAATGTAAAATTCTGAAAGGTCAATTCAAAAGTTCTAAGTGGATTTCTTAAATTAGAAACCTTCAAAAAGATTGAAGTTTGAAATTAAATGTTTAACACCAAATTATTTTTGTTTACACTTTGTTTTGTGCAAAACAACAGAAAAATACTAAAGATGAGCTTTTGAAAGAAATCTCTTGTTTGCTTATCTGGTAACTGCCAAAAGTTCTAGCAAATTTGATAGAGTTAATTCACTTCCATGACATTACTACAGTTTATCCCTGGATGGGATAAATGGACCTTAGAAAATGACACTGCCAGGAATGGATTAGGACAATTAACTTGCATAAGGAGTCAAATCCCTGACCTCTACTTTGCTTCACCTCTCATGAGTGCTGCAATCCACTGATAGAAAGATGGAAGTGATACCCTTTAACAGAGCAGAGCAGATGAGTGCTCTTGTATGTAGAATGGCTTTCGAGGAGTTGGATTTCATGTGGGTCACTCCAGTCACAGTTTACTGCTGTCTACTGCTAGGGCAATTTGCATAGAGGAGATTTTTATACAGCTTGTTAAAACAAGTGTAAAGGAGACGTTACCAGACAGGACTATACACAATGGGAATATTAACAAGCCAGCAATCTGTCATATGCTGTCTGATATTTTTTTTTACTAATAATGTTAAAGCATAAACTAGTCATAACCTCCAAGGTACTGAATGAACAAGTACCATATGATTCCTGCTTACACATAAATACTTCCAGCTCTTCTTGGAAAGAGTAGCACTACTGGAAAAAGGGGCCAGTAAGACAGAAGCCATGCCCAAGTAGTCGTTCGCCCCCTCACTGAAAAATTTACCAGTGTACTTTGCTACTGCCTTCAAAAGGAGAAGGAGCAGTAGTAAGGACAGGAGAAGATTTCTGCAACTGCGTACACAGTTGTAAGTCAGGGTTGGATTTCCGTGAGGCTCCTGGTTCTGGAAGGGTAAAATCAAGCACAATGTGGATGAAATAACAATTATTTAGCAGGAGTTATAAAAACCTCCCAATTCACAGTAGGATGTTAGCAAAACATTTTTACCCTTTGGTATTAATACATTTTCTGTAGATAGCGTATGTGTAACAGAGAAATGTGAATAATTATGTGCTTTCTGATATTGGAAGCATAGAATGCTGTGGCTGATAAGGGAAAAATATCTGTACCTCATGTAAAGAGACACTTCTAAAGGTTTCTCTTTTGGCTCTTGTGCAGAGTTATAATTATTTTTTATATTGTTTTTCAGTTTGGGGAAGGGATTGAGCTACAACTTGAATCTAACCGTTCTGATATTTTTAGTTTTATGCCATGACAACTGCTGAATTTTGCTCCAGGAAAGTTTATTGAGAGCGTACATCTGTGCTGCTGAGAGGAAACATCCATTTTTTGGGCAAGGGAATCCCTTGGCCATGCCACAAGTTCCCTGCCAAGTGGGCCCTCAGTGACTCTAGAGCACACCTATTCTGCTGTATTTTTAAATGGGTATGCAACTCCTATGTCGTAAAATGCTGTTTCTTTGATGGCCTTGTTCCTTTATTTGTATACTCAGAAGACAGCAATCCTCATGCATTAATACTGTCACTGCTCATTTGCCCTGTGACTTGTGTTCCCAGTCTTAACCTCCAACTAGTGCAATGCCCAGCTTGTGCCGTGATAGCTGCACATACCTGAACCTCTCAGTTAGCATGTAGTATGAATGGCTGTAATACAGAATAAAAATATTTTCCACCACCAAAGAAAATTCTAAACTTGTCATTCAAAATTAAACTATGTTTGTACATAAACTATGTTTACTAGTAGGCTTATTTCACTTATTTTATATTGGGTCCCATAGATCAAAAAGCGTGGACTTGAATAGAAAGAAATTATATGAGATCACATTAACTTGCAACCATGAAAATTTCACTACAGCTTTCAGCTTTTGGGTGCAGGCGGCACCTGTGTTCTGCAGAGTTTCACACATCTCATCAAACTCCTAGATAACTCGCCCACTGCACTGCCTAGCACCTTTGTCTTTTCCTAGTTGCACTTTGGGATGTAAATACGATGTGTAAACATGGAGAATGTGTCACTAATTCACTGTTCAGAAGTGCTCTAATGCAACACAGCCACCTTAATGAAATGCCAGGTACACTGGTCCTGTTACTGTCGTAAAGAGTTAGGTGATTGTAAGAAAATATGACCTTCTATAAAAAGCTGTCTAAATTATCTTCCTGGATCTTGCATGGTATTACTGATGATGAAAAAGGTGAGGAAGTGTTTTTGAGTGTATTTTTTTTTCCATAAAATTTTTCAATCAGGAAAGAGTTAGAGCTCATGCTTATGTTATTCTTTGTTCAGTAAAGGCTGTAAGAAGTCAGTCATATCCTAAATGATAATTTTGAAGGAGAAAATTTACACAAAATAGGGCTTCAGAAAACAGTTTTTCAGGACTACTATTAAACAATAGAAATACATGTTGCATGTTTTTGTTAAGGGGACATACTTTAGCCACTACCAAAAAGACATTAACATAATACCTTCAAAACATGTGAAGGACTGCATAGGCATGCAATAATGAGTCTGCCTTGGAAAGTTAAAAATCTTTCTGGGTGATGAGTAACAGTCAGAACAATACACTGCACTCAAGGATATATATATTACTATATATATTTGCATTTCAAAGTTGCAACAATTTTCATAGTCTTCAAAGATCCATAATACATATCTAAAATTATATTTGTAGAGTATATAAATGAATACAATTTAATTGTATTCAGTTAAAAATACAGGATAAAATACAGGATAAAATACAGGATTTCTTCTGAAAGAAATCTAGTTATGACAATGACCTACCCCTTAAATTATTTTCTCTCTCAGCTATTGGCCTCAAGTTGCACCAGGGAAGATTTAGACTGGATATTAGGAAAAGTTTCTTCAAGTGAAGAGCTGTCAAGCCCTGGTAGATACGTCACTTATGGACATGGTTAAGTGGTGGACTTGTCAGTCCTGGGTTAAGAGATGGACTAAATGATCTTAAAGGTCTTTTCCAAACTAAAAAATTCTATCATTCTGCTAATATTTCAGTTGTCACTATTTGTGCAGTGTTTATAACAGTCAGGGCCTCTACTCTGTAGGTATTCAAGCACCACGAGAATTTACATAGTTAATCATGATAATTAGAGAAGGTGTATGATCATCTCAACCTGGCTGATTCTATGCTTAAGGAAGCACAGTGCAACAATTGCACAACACATGACAAGGGCACTGCCAGTGGTAAAACAGAAAGCAAACAAATGGGGCAACAGCCTTGTTTTAATGTACTACATTACAAGATGCAAAAGATAAACCTGAGTGCAAGTAGATAAACAATCCAATACTCCAGTGGGATGTAGAGCATCAGAGACAGAATACAGTGCAGATCCTTCCAGATAAGAGTCATCTGATCATATTTCTTGAGTCTCAGCAGAAAACAAAAAGCAGTACATTTAAGCATGCAGATAGATATGCTGCATTTAGAAACTGTTGAATGTCAGCAAGAAATGGGTAAGGTAGAAATATGAAAGTAGGAAGAACATGACATTCTCATGTTCTCCATGTGAAAAGGTAAAAGGAAATCTGACCCTAAGGCCATATTGATCTGAGAAATGTATTTATTAAGATTAAATGCAGTCTTCTGTATATGTGAAAACCTGCAAATATTCACAGACCAACAGCACCATTTTAGTGAATGGCAGATTAAACCATATCTTAAATAGTGAAAATTTCCAAACATTTTATTTAAACAATTAATTGCAATACCATTTATGAGATATATTAGGAGAAAAAAACCCACTAGTTATGCCTTGGTGGGCCTTTGAATTTTCAGCTGATATTTGTGCTAATCCAATACAACTACAGAATATTTTTATGGTTTGAAGAAAAGCAGGGCAAAATAAAAATAATAATAATAATAAAAAAGAAAGTAATAACAGTCCTTCACATTTTCTTTGTCATTTCCTCCATAAGAGGAAATTTGTGATTACTCGTTGTTAAAAGTACCTGCATATCACAGAATCACAGAATGGTTTGGGTTGGAAGGGACCTTAAAGATCTTTTTAGATCATCATATCTGTAGGACTTGATACTTATTGCCAGTAATGCGCTGCAGATTATTCTCACATAAAAGGTTAATCATGTGCATAAATGTTTGCAGGAAGAAGCTATTAAAACGGGCACTGTACGTGCCCCAGTAGCAAACCTTGAAGAAAAATGAGACAGAAAAACTCCATTCTTTAGACCTTACTGCTTATCTGGCAATTTTTAGCTGTCAGCTCACACAGCCACAGTCTGGATAACCATCATCAAACAATGGGAGAGAAATCAGCATTATAATTATTTGGAATATTTCATAGAAAACCTTATAAAATTGCTAAGAAGCAATCAGGGCCAATGTCTCCCTGCTAATACATGAGTTGGATCTTCAAGGTTGAATGCACTTTACTCTCAGTGGTATCACAAACAGGACACTGAATTACCTGCCTTTTACCACAGATTTGGAGAGTAGTTGCTCTGCATCAGCTAATACCCTGGTAACATTTTTGCATGCGTAAACCTTCAGACACTGTTTTCAACCCATTACCCAACAGAAGTGATCACACAGTCCATTCTCACCTGCAGCTAGCACTTCCCTCACCTTAATTTCCCACCTGAAAGGTTATAGAATCACCAAATTCACTAAGCAAAATACCTTTCATATTTTTTTTATTTTGGAATTAAGTGGAGGAATTCAAAACCATGTGTAGCTGCAAAAGCTAAGCACAGATTGTCTTTGATTATAGTAAGTATGATATGATTTTACCTAAGTGTAAATATTTTCACAGCTTTTCTTATAATCAGATCACAAGTAGGGGATGGATCCTAACTCCTACATTTCTACACTTGGAGTTCTCAGCAGGACACAGTAGTGTATGTCAGGCTAAAATATTTGATTTCTTAATTGCTGTGAAAGACCTGTCTCTCCTGGTACATTGTACAGAAAACATTCCAGCCTTCAAGTATTTTTGAGATGACTCTGTGTCCTAGTTTTATTGCTTTTTTCAGGTTTGGCTTTGAAACCAGTCTTACAAAATATTTTTTCTAAATTAAGCTACGGCTTTCTCTCTCCACTTCCATACTTGACCAAGGAAGCTGAGCACATTGGTTGATCTGTATAATGAAATATCTAGGTAATACTGTGCTAATCTTTCAAAACACTTCTTGTGAATCTGCATTTGCCAGACAAGGTATGTTTTCCCTTTGGGTGCACTACCTGAGCCACCACAAATACAGGAGCATAACTTGATTTCAGACTCCAGGCACAAACTAGTCTGTGTAAGGCTGAAGGGTCTTAACATAAAAAGACTAAGCCCAGTGTAGCTGATGGGGATTTTCCTAAGGCATTTACATCCCTCATCATGCTAAAATATTGCAGAACACCTAACAGCTTTATAGACAGCACACTTAATAGACACAGAGCAGAAGTCCCCAGTATAAGAGAAGATGTCATATAATTTCTAGTGGAATAGTGGGAATGGGCTCAGCATTAAACTGTTTTTTAAACAGCTACTCCCACAAAATTTAACAACTACACCCACTTCAGATTCAAATACAAAGACTGTATTATAAGCTGCCACCATAGAAACCACCTTTCCCCTTTAATTAAACATGAAAAAAAGGAAAGAAAAAAATCTCAAGTGGCTGAAAATGCACAGTATTCAGTAAGTCTTGCAATTCTAATGTCCTAAAGAGTTTCTAGAGTAAAAATCTTTTCTGTTCCACAGTTTTTAGGTAGTAATTCTGATTGCCATTGCTGTAGAAAGTTAGCTGAGAAGGAGAGCAGCTTTCACTACTCCAGTCCTGTCTAGTTTCCTCGAAGACTAAATGAATCAAATAGATTCAGAAGTGAGAAAAATAGATAGCCAGAGCAGAAAATACAGCATCAGTGATGAGGCTTGAATGGTGCATTGTAGCTTTTGTAAGACAGACAGGTATTATAGACAATCTAGTCAGCTAGTCTGACACTCAACTAACTTGTGGCAGTGTCAAACTGTTTGAGATATTATCATTAGCTGCCTTTCTAGTGGTAAGCTTATTGCAGTCGAACAAAAATAGAACATTTTGAGCAGCTAAGGCTAGCAGACTTGCAATGAAATGGATTAGAACTCATAATCTGCTAAAAGCATCTGTTTTGACATTGCCTGTTAACAAAGTGTGACCACTCAGCATGTGGCTGTGGTAGCTGAAAAAAAGGTATTTCAGCCTTTAGCAAGAACCACAACCCAATATGCTGAGTGTTTCTGGCCCCCAAACCTATGAAGAAAACCCCTAGTCTGGGATTTTGTTCATCACATCAATAAGTAACTGAGTTGGTGGACATAGCTGTACAAATACAGCTCTGGTCATCTCTTTCTTCCTTCCTGTTTTACTTGCACTAAATTTTAGGTCTGTTTTCCAATGCGTTGTTTTTCATGTTGATAGAAAATGTATGCAGGGTTACTGATGTGGCTCTGCAACTGGAAAGGATTGAAGATAAGAAATATGAAGTCTATTTGAAAAGGATATATGAGAGCAAGTGATGTTAGGAACATAAGTGTTGCATTTCAAATAAAGCTGGAGATCTGACTGAGGCAGGGAAAGTGAAGATATCCTCTATTTACTTTTTCTGTTTTGATCTTGTCAGGTCATTTCTAAGCATGAGGGTGAAGAAGAGTAGTGTTAGGTTCAGTGGGATTAAAGAGAGGAGAAGAAACTCCAGGAGGTGGCAGAGTCTGTGGATAATTCTCATTCTATTTCTGCCAGCTATAAATCCTGATGACTGGAACACTCCATTTTTTATTTTGTTCGCTTTTTAGATCCCATATTTTGATATTAATTTAAAGTCAATAATTTTGGTTCCACAGTACATATGTTCCACAACTATTAGGTGATAGATGTAGAAAATTTAGCCTTGGTTTCATACTGTAATTGCTGACTGACTTTACAAATTACTTCATGCAAGTAGATGAGTTGGGATTTTTTGTCACCTTGGACAACTAAAATAATAATTTTTTTAAAAATACAGTCTTCTTTAATTCTCTGCTGTGAATTTCTCTACAGCTTCATTGAAATAAATTTAGATTTTTTTTCAGAGAAGAAAAAAACTAATAGAAACATGGAAGAGTTATAAAAAAACTATCAGAGGAAGAATTGTAATTGCAGTGTAGAAGAAGTGGTTTAATTGTTATTCCCCTCCAACTAATAGGCAATGAGAGACTCTGAAATTGACCATCAACATCCTTAATATATTTTTTTAAATTATTGTGGCATTTTGAATTATTGTTTCTATTACCTGTAAACATATTATGAAGTGGAGCTTGGATATATATTATAGACCTAGTCATTGCATTAGTACATTAATATTATAAAAAGAAAATTAAAAAAAGTAAATTATTTCTGGACAAGATGTTTCATGACCTTTTTAAGAACCTCTTAAGACTAAGAGTCTGCTGGGATTAAATGTAGCTTTTAGCTCTTTCCCAAACAGACCCTAGGGCTGTTTGAAACCCCAGCTGATCAAATTCCTCTCTAGGCAAGCCTGAGACTTGCTTAGGAATACACTTGGTCTTTCTGCTCTCCTTGATATTATCTCTGACTGCCAGCAGTATTAAATTCCCTTTGTAAAATCAATAATGATAAAGGAAGCATGCAAAGCTGCATCATCCAAGTTTCACTCCATAGAAGCACCCTGTCCTTCTATTTTCCTGGGCATCACTGCCTTAAATCTCAAAAACTTGAAGTGCCTTGTCGTTAAGGTATCAATCTGACTCCTTCTGTTTTATGGAGACACGTAAGATTTATGAATAAGGTGAAATCTATAAGGTAAGACTTTTTTCATGGTAAAGTCCAAGGATAAATAAGGATTTCTAACTGGGCTTTTTAGAAATGATTGATTTTGAGAGAGAAAATTATCTCTATTA
>NW_020955372.1:25627-74123 GCF_003031625.1 Empidonax traillii | reverse complement strand
AGTAAACAGACAAAACCAGAACTGGGGCAGGGGGAGGGGGGGGTGGGAAAGTAAGAATCAGTAATAGCTTATTTCTATTTCTGGAAGACCCAATGGAAAAACTGTCTATTCTGCATCCACTAGTGAATGGAATGTATAATTTGCTGGTTTTGCTTGGAAGAGATCATCTCTTTCTGTGACAGTTCTGATCAGAACAAACCATCAGACCTCTAAACCACCTGCTGCTGGGAATGACTATCACTCAGAACTATAACAAAGCAAAAAAACACCTTAGCATATGTTTTTCATAGCTTTAGCTTAGCATACTAGCCCCGCCTGATGTCTTCTTTTGTAGTAAAGGCTATATTTTTACACTTATGTCTCACAGTTTTGATGGAGTCGTAACAACCATAATGCATCATTTACTTTTCATTATCAATTTTAAACACTTTGCAAAGGTGTCAGACACTTTACTGGATGCTTGTTCAGTGTTATAAATAGATGCAGAATAAACCTCAACATTTTTAATACTTCTTTTATTTTTTTGAAACCATTGTATTGTTCATGACTGGTGTAGAGAGGTATCTTTTCACCCATTTCAGTATAAATGCATGCTAGTTGTATAAATGTGTAGCTACTCATAGTTAAAATTATGGTTCTTTGCTTTGTTCTTGTTGTTTGGTTTTGTTGAAAGATAGTATTTTGGTGTTGACTTCATATCATGTATAAAAAAACACTGTCCCAGACAGAAATAATGTAAAAATCTCCAATGTAAGACTATTGTCTCTGTTCAACACATTAAAAAAAGAAATCTTTCAAATAAAAAATTTGTAGTACTATTTTATAATTCATGTATTATGTGTCAGTAATTTATGAACACTCATGTATTTGTGAATATGAAATTATTTCAACTGGGAGTTAAAAACATCAGAACTGTGTTATTCTGCATCATTTTAGGATCTAGACCAGCATTATCATCTTTAAAATTCAGTTAAATGTTTTGGGGCATTAAAAATTACACACATTTTGTCATTAAGATAAACCAAGGCAAATATATGTGTATTAATAGATACTGACTCCCAGTAGAGCGTATCCGTATTGTGTCATTAAGTGAATGAAAGTATTAAGCATTTCAAATTGTGAAAAGCTACCCTAAAATAGCAGTATTGTATTGCAAATGGTGACATCTGTCCTTCGGATTTCAATGTGTGTAATCTCTAATGCCCAAAAACATTTAATTGAATTCAGCTCAGCAACCCACACATACAAAATCTGTACTGGCAGAAGTGCTTTCTGGATCAAACCATTGTTTGGCTTGAATTAAATATCCAAATATTTGTCATTTTGTTGCCTGGCGTTAATTACAGGCCTCTTGCTATTTTGTCCATTTCACATAAAATAAAGTGTCATTTTCATAAGTTTAAAATATTTACACTTCTCAGAAATGAATTTTCTGACTTTCTAGAACCACATGGAGTGAATAAAATTGCAATGTTCATAGTTAAGATGGCATACATAAGAGTACCCATAGCATCAGACTTGGTGTTTGTTCTTGTGGAGGAATAACAGTAATTCTGTTTTCTAACTTGTGTTTGAGTCACTGAGGCTCCTGTCAATAGAAAGCTTGTCTAATTATTCTCTGAATTGACATGAGGTTGGTTTTCCATTATACAGCTGATAGAAATTCACCACAGTAATGCTGTAAAATAGAGGCACTGTTTCTGGTAATTAGTCCTAATCAAATGGTCATTCCCTAAACCACATATACCTGCTTCTTACAATATAGCCTTCCAGTTGATGAAAGACAGAATTCTGTTTGCTTTTTATTTGTTTACCTAGTCACATCACCCTGATTTTTGTAAATATTTGTGAATCAATAGATTTCTTGTTTACTAACTCTCCTACAGAGCTTGAATACAAATCTTTTTATGTGAGTCTTGGGTAAATTATCACACATTACGATAAGCATAAAGAATTGACTATTGTTCATTTACACTGCAGTCATCTTACATTCTATTAGACATATATTAAAAATCTCAGTTGGGCACTCTTTGAGAAAGTCAGGGTTGTAAGGTCAGAGATTTCTTGTTGAACAAAACCCCCAATCTTGTGGTTGGGTTTTTTGTTTTTTTTTTTTTTTTTTTTTCTTGAGGGGACCAGCCATTATCATACTGCATTTGCATCTTGAAACTTCATTCTAGCAATAGTATCTTAAGGTTAATCTGTACAGAAACTGAGTTTTCTTCAGCTAGTTATTATTCAGGGAATGGCCTGGCTTGGACTGCTGAAGAATCCTTAATCAAGTATTTTTTTCATTCCAAGTCTTGATGTTGTAAAAAAGAACTGGTCAGTTTTGAAAAGGAATTTTAGATGATTTTCTCCTTCTTCTCAGAACCCAGAACAGAAAGCTAGGTTATTCACAACCTCATCAAGGACTGTCACAATTACTGTTAAGACACATACTTGCAGTGACACAGTTATTTGGGTAATGTTACAGCATGACTGAGCAATGTACCTTTCAAAACTACTACTGAAGTTTGTAAATTAATTCTCAAATCGATTCAGTAAACTCTGATACAATAACTTGTAACTGGCCTTAATGTTAGAGATGGAATTGGTCCAGGAATTGTTTTGTGCATATTAGAAGTGGCCAAGAGCTTCATGACAAAGTTTTGTTTGTTTATTTTAGTTGTAAAATCCAATTAATTGAAACAGAAGCTCATCACTGGTTAGTGTCATTATAAGAAGTCTTTTGGTGGCGAAGCTGCCTCAGATATCCTGTGAAGTTCCTGGTCAACACCAGTAGTGAGTGAGAAACTGGATTTAATGTGTAGGGTTGTGGTCTCCAGCATGAGAAGAGGGTGCCACGTTAAATAGGTTATTCATTTTTCTGGATTAGTCTTTTTCAGATTTTCCTAGTGGAACTGCTCCACTTTGTGTGCCTAATCATATATTGTTTGATGAATCAGTGTCATCCATGTCCCAAGTAACTCCCCTGCCAACTGAATTTATCCCTAATAATTTTATTCAAAGTAGAAGTTCTTCAAAAAGGAACAGACATAATAAATAAGATCCAAATGCAGTAACTTCATCAAATGAAACATCTATGAATTGGATAACAAAAAGGGACTTGAGCCAGCAAGAGCAAACAGGAAATGCTATTATTATTCAGAGTATCTTGAAGGCTGAAAATTACACATCTTCCAGTCATCAGAGCAGTGATGGCAGTAGTGCTGAAGCAGAGAATACTGTATTTGAGATAACACTCTGTGACACCTGAGATAGCAAAAATTAAACCCAACTCCGTTCGACACAACTCAAAATTACCCATTTAATAAGGATCCCTACGCACTGCCTTACCAGCCTTCAGCAATGACTCCTCTAATAAGGATTGCTGGCAAAAATTATGCCCCCAACTTTATTTCTTTTCCTTTCTTTCTCAGTATTTTGGGGCATTTTTACTTACAGTCATTTATAAAAATTTTTATTCTGCTCTCATGTAACAAAATAGGAGAGATGTTGAACTTTTGGGAACTAAAGCTCGAAGTAATCCACTAAGTGGGTTTAGCAGAATGACTGCAGGATCCTCACTGAGCTGCTTCCACAAATAATGACTATAGATTAGATATCATAATAACAGCTGTCAACAAGCAGTGTGTAAAAGAGTTTTTCTGAAGTCACAATTACTCAACAACCTCTGTTCCCTTCAGATAGCAAACCCATGTTTGATGTGCCATCTGTTGCCCTCCCACCTCGCATCACCACTGCTTTGGGCACCGTACATGCTTGCTGCTGCTTGCAAGATGAGTCAGGCAGGCAGTTCAGCAAAGCATATCCTTCAGTTGTAGAAAAATGCATAAAAGTGATACCAGTATGTTGGCTGCATGGGGTGTACTAAAACTAGAGCCTTTTCAGTTCAGCTGGAAGCTGGTTTTCTTTGCATTCGGGATTGGTCCTGGCAGGAGGTTGGAAGTGACCACTCCATGATAGCTTTTGTCTGTAATTGGCCTTTGCTATTCTGACATAGTTGATCTCAGTGGGAATAAATTAATCTTTCAGCCGCTACTCCACTGGGTAGTTGGAGTTTAGAGACATCATATAGAATTGCTGAGTCACAAAATAATTAACACAGGGACAGGCAAGATTAGAAAGGATAGAGGTCTTCTACAAGACCAAGCAGGGAGAGCAAACAGTACATTCCTTTGCTTTCCTTACAGAGTAGCTGAACAAAGTGTTTTCTAAATAACAATCTAAAACGTTTGGCTGATTAAGATGTAGTATATGGAGAAAAAAATATTATTTGCTCTGTTTAGAAGGCAGATGTCTAACTGAAAGGCAAAACATGATTTTCCTGGCTTAAAAAATTATAAGATAGTTACCTAAAAATAGGTTCCCTGTAAGATGGTTTTTAAAGAAAAGTATAAAAAATGTGTTACAGCTCCAGTAGTGTGGTTTTTTTTTTTTTTTTGCTGTTGCTTCTCTCTGCATTTAAAGTCCATCATTTCAAGTCTGTTAAATGACATAAATCAAGAAATCCAGGATTCTGAGAATACCTAATGTGCATGAGGATACACATTTTAACAGTGCAGTAAGCAATATTGATTCTGCCAAATCTTCTCAAAAACCAAATGCAAGAGGAAAAGCCTCTCAAGGCTTGTTTCTTGTGTTCCCCATGTTTCAGTCTTACATGCAGAAAGCCATTTGTGGGTGTAGGCAGTACTGATTTGGGCCCCTGTTACATCTCCTCAGTTGCTATAAGCAGGCAGCAATGACTAAGAAAAGAAAACGTGTATGATTTTAACCTTTAGCTATTGCTGTATCCCAAAGGTGAGGGTACCCACACTCGCTGTGAGTGGCAGATCTTTTCCACTGTCTGAAACTCTTAGGGAGATTTTGCAAATCAGAGTCCACCTCCTTCAGCCTGAGTGGATCAAGACATACTGTTAAAATTCTGTTTAACTTTTCAGAAACCAGTGGGACTTGCATACAGATTTAAAAGCAAGAAGAAAAGTGGAAGAGGTCAAGTCAAGGAGGAGTTAACTACCTTCTACTCTTCTAGAATTTGAACACATCCAGAAGTCCATCCTCATACCTATGGGAATTTGGATGGAAATTTAGTCAAAAGTTTTCTAAGCCAACCTCCCTGTCTGAGTAAATAGGATTTTCTGCACAAAGAGTTTCAGAAAAAGCACCTTAACAAATGACATAAAATAGAATAAAATAAAACAAAATTTTAAAAAGTCATTCAACTTAAACATACATGGCAGAATGGATTTAGTTCCATTAGTTATTTCATGGAATTAGTTATCTTCTTTGCAGATAATATACTATTAAGGTGACTCAGAATTTGGGGTTGATCCTAAACTGAGAATTTACATTTTGATCTGTTTTCTGTTTTCATTTCTAGATTATTTTGTATTGATTTTTTAAATTTTATTAACTAAAAATTTAGGGGCTTTTTTAATCAGATCTTACTTTCAAAATTAATGTATTTTTACTTGATTAAAAAATCATTAAATTATTAAGTAATTTTTTTTTCCTTTTTTTTCCTGTGATTTGCCAGCAAAGCACAAAGGCATCTTTTGTAAAGATCCAGTCACAAAATATTTAGTACATCCTAAAGAAGTAATACAAGATGATTTTTACTTTTTCATAAATTTGAATCTCAATGTATTATTCTTTGTATTTCCAGGCCAGCAGCTCCAACAGCTGAAGTGCATGTAAAATAATATTATGAGGAATAGATATTCTTCGCTTTTTTTCCCCCTCATTTGAACGTCATGGTCTTGCTAGCTGTACTAATGCAAACAAATTACCAGGCACTAATAGGTTTGGTTTGGGGTGGGTGGGGGAAGGAGGAAAAAATTGATTTTCAGACTCTAAACACACATTTTTTTAATATATATTTTTATTTTAAACAATTTAAAGATTGTTTTTAGTGGAATGATTAAATGGTTAAACCTTCTGGATTAATTCTTTCAACTCGGCAAGTATGCATAACATCTAGGGGTAGTTTCATGGATTCATGTATTTTATATGTGAAAGCCTTACAGTCTTCATAAAGTAATAGATAATCATAAGGTAGCAGTAAAAATAGATAACTGTAAAAAAAAAAATCAACTGCAGTGGTAATGGTAAAAGAAAATACAGTGCTATACAGAATTCAGTTATCTATGCTTATAACATCTTCTACTTTTCTGAGTAATAGAGCTTCTAAAAAATTTTAATCATTTTAAAACTGTCCAAAAAAAATATTTTATTGAGAACTCAAGAGTTTGGCCAGGTTATCCAGGGTTCAGATGAAGCTCATGAAAATGAAACTTCATCTCTGATATTTTTGTAAAGTCTTAGCAACATCAATTCTTTACTTTTTTGTCTAAGCTTCCTTGGAGATCTTGTTAAAGTTTCACAACTTGCTACTTGCTCCCTTCTGAGGTTTATTGTTTCTCTGTGCAGTTAACAAAATTGGTTTCAAAGCACTGGGGTTTGGGATTTCTCTAGGGTATGAATTAAGAAATTCATGTTACTTTCCAAAATCTTCTCCACGAACTTTCAGGAACTTGTTGCCATTGCAGCTTCACATCTTCCTTTACTTAAAAAAACCAAAAAATTACTTTTATAGTTGCCCACTCTTAAGCTAAAGAAAAAAAATGGGCCGGGAGATGAAAGTTAGAAACCTGGTATGCCCTATGGCCATGTCAAAACTATTAAATCTCCATCACAGAACCAATCTTTTGCTATTTTTCCCCTGAAGCAATAGACTGTGATCTCATTGTGCTTTACAAGCTAAGAAAGGTCAGGCCAGCCTCCCCAGTCTTTGGATGAATGAAATCCTAAGAACTTGTCTGTGCTTAGGATGATCCTGATTAAGTTAGTGCAGAGACAAACAAGATCTAGCTAGAACAGTTTGAATTTACTTTTCACGGCTGTTTATTGCTGCTTCTCTGGGTAATCATTGCAGCCCCCGCCGCTGAGGCCCAATAACAGCTTGTGGGAGTCCTCCCAGTCTGTTTCAGGGCAAAGCAGCTGTATTAATTTAAGTCACTGTGGAAGATGACTCAGGCTAACCCAAAGGGTGACTCGTTAGTGCAGCTCAATATGGGAGTACTGAGGAATGGCTGTTAATCCTGAGAGCTAAATCTACTATTGCTGCCCTCGAAGGGAGTACTTCATGGTTCTTGAAGGTACACTGCTACATAAAGGCAATGGCTGGAAGAAGTCCTAGAGTGTTCCAGGTTGTAGAGGAAGATTTGATTATTATTTTTGAGAGCTTTGGTCCTTTAAAACAGGACAAGGAAGACTTCTGTGTAGTTTAATAGTGCTAAAAGTCAACAGTGGTTCAAATGGTATAATGTTTCTCTTTTGGTTAAAAGAATGGGTCCTTTCTTTCAAGTTCCAAAGAATGAAGAGAAGCAGAAAATATTTTTAAGTAAAATGAAAATTTCTTAATTGATATTACTTTGGTTTTGTTATTATTTCTCTCCATACAAGTGAAAAGTAATGCTGTTCAATAAAAATAATCAGTTGAGCTCATTTCTTTAAAAATAATTTAAGTTTATTTTACATACTTTTTGTCTGTGGTTAATGCTAACTTTATGATCAAATATCGACCAAAATACAGTTTGTTTTTTGTTTTGTTTGGGAAACATCCAATTTTACATAAATGGAAAAAATTATTTCTTTCTTCTGTTTCACAGTACTGCATGCTGTTAGACATAACACTCATGATCAAAGATACCTATGTTGATAAATAAAAGAGACCCAGGAAATCAACCTGAGCATTCAGCCTCTGTTCATTCCCACCATTTATTTTTTAGGGCAGTCTTCTGATCTGTTTTGAACCTTTTTAACTAGCTCTCTCTGATAACCTTTAGTGTTGTGAACACAAGACTTATGAGCAAAAACTGGTTTCTTTTTCTTGCTTTTTCAAACACTGATATTTTAAGATAAGTAAGCTGACAGGCGTTGTGTAATCAGTTCATTAGACTGTTTGCATATCTGCTTATTTAAGTGCTTATTAAAGTTCAGTTATGCTCTGTCATACAGTTTCTAATTATCTTTATTCCTGAAGTTTCCTGAAAATCATCTCTTTCTTATGACATCTGTTGCCTCTCGACATATGGAATTATTAGTTTTGGAGAATAAAAGGGGGAGGTGAAGCTTTTCCTTAGATAATTTGTGTGGAGGTAGGGACAGATGATAGCTCTTTTGACTCTCACAGATGAAGGAGTATATGCAATCTTTGCAGTAATATCATTACTTATTATTTATTATCTGAGACAGACACCACACCTCTGGCAAATGACAGATTGAGTTGCTGCCAGAACCATCTTTCCTCTGGTCATTGCTGAAGGGCACATATTTATTTCTTCCCAGGATATTTTTATCACTGCTTCCTATGCAAGATAACTAGAAAAAGATATCTGATAAGTTTTTCCCGTGTGATCTCAAAGAACACTGCAAGACAACCGTGGGAGGGATTTCTAATTCCATTTATAATGACTGAGTTGCAATTTCTTAATTACTAAATGGTGCTTATAAATACATATTTGTGTGCAGATATATATGCATGCACATATAAATATCCATACATATATCTGAGAAGCTGCATTTATATCAGGGAAATAAATGTTTTGTGATAGATACTGTCCCTTTTCTCCTGGACAGTCAAAAAAGTAACTATCAAGAGTAGCATATGTTTAACGCTGGCATTCAATTAAAGGTGTAGTTTAGAGTTTGTGTTTCAGCTAGAATTCTGTTAATTTTTTCTTGTTTCTCTCAGACTGGGGAGAGGGCCTGCAATATTCCGTGGATTGTTTTGTTCCTTTATTTTATGGCACTGCTGAACACCAGCTCCATGATCCACCTATGTGGCAAGGTTCATACTAATTGTGATTCATAAATGTTATCCTCCCATTGTGCTATTTTAGAGCAACACTCAATCCAGGTAATTATGGTCCATTGCATCTGCTGCAAGCAGACGCTATAAATCCTTCAGCCGAGGTGGTCTTGTCAGGCTGAGAATAATGTGCAGGTCCTCAGAAAGGATTTATATTCAAGGTCCATTTGATAGCTGTGTTTTCCAGTTTTTCATTTCTCAAAACTGATGACAAACCAAACTAGTTGGTTATTCCCCACCGATGCTGTTCCAGCCATAAGATGATCAATAATCTGTGATTAATTTAGAGTCACTTGTATGCTAGTACTAGGCAGTTTTGACAGCCTTGCTTTCAGTATTGATTTCTTGTATAATTTACAAAAGAGAGGCATACCAGAGACAATGGTGCTGGGAAAGTTTTTTGTGTTCTTCTAGATATACACCAGCACTGCATCAGAAGAATCCCCATGATATAAGGTTGATTTGAATCAAATAGTCTTACCCCTGCTCTGCTGTTTCGTTGTTAATAGATTTAAATTTATTTTAAAAATAAATAAAAAAATCTTTCACCAGTGTATGAACTACAGTCTGTCCCAGCAACTGAATGTCCTGGTGGTATTTTGGTTTTATAAGGCCTCATAGTCCAAAAGTCTGAGAGATAAAGGCATGTTTTGCTTTGTTATACATTCAAACAAAAGCCGTTTTTGGTCAGCATGACTAAGGAAGTACATGATGCCATTCAACAAATAAATACACATGATGGTCATGTTTTAGAAACAGCAACTTTTTCTTTTCCTGGAAAAATATATAGTGTTAAATTCAGTTTTCTATTTTTAAAAGTGCAGTTTCTATTGAAATCAAAAGCATTATTAAGACTGAAAAAAAGGTAAATTGAGAGTATATTAGACTGTATCATTGCGGCTCAGGAAAATTCATCTGATGGCTATGAAGGATAATAAAAATTGTAGCAGAGAATACAGGATATCGTGTTAGATAATACCTTATATTTGGAAGCACCAGACAAATAATTTGGAAGGTTTAGTGAGGCCTAAGGAAAACAGCTTTTGGAACACAAAAAAATAATGGCTCAGTTATAACAAGGAAACGTTCCTCTCTGCTAATTATGATAAATGACTGCTTTAATAGTGGGTTAATCTTCCTTGACATCTTCAAAACTGTGAAAATTTTTTAAGCAAATAGAAAAGATTAGTGGTGAAAATGAAACTAATTCATTTCCCTTTCTTACTACTGGAATCATCAAACTGTAAGATATGTTAATCATCTGGCAAAAATAATTTCCTTTTGGGAAATTTGCTAAAATATTTTTAGTTAATTATTCATTTTAATTTGCATAATGAAATTATTTACATGAAGCTAAATAATAACAAAACAAAAAGACCTTGTTTTTTATATAAAAAGAATGGACATCATTTTGACTTAAATCAAACAAATGTGCTGCTGATAATATTAAAAACACTGAGCTCATTTTCTGTTCTCAGTTGTGATGCTTTTTTGATTCTTAAACTGCTCTGTGGCACGTGAAAAGAATACAGGAATAAACTAGTCTGGAATGGTTTGATTGATTGGAATTTTTTGTTATCAAATATCAAGCTGAATGTATTAATACCTACATCATGCTGTTTTGCTAATATATGTCAAACTGTATCCTATATAGTACAATACACAATATCACAGAAACAGCAGGTAAATATGCAGTTGTATATACAAAATTAAATTAGAATGTCGTCTGCAAAGCAGCCATCCAAACTCATGGAGAGTAGAGATACATTTAATGTGATCTGTGGAGCTGACATTTTCAGCAAAGATGCAATATATGCAAAAATACCCATCTCACAATGGGAAAGTCTTGTGACTGTTTTTGATTAAAATGTCTTTTTTCTATTCTTGACCAAACTGAAGGCATCAACCACTCAGCCTTGGTGAGAGGACTGCCGTCCAGTACAAAGGCTATGTACAAAGTATGTTGCTGCAGGTGTGGGAAGGTCCCAGCTCAGGAGCTAGTGGCAGGAGGGTGGTAATAGAGTTTTGTGATAATGGCTTTCTCACCAGTACAACAGTTTTAGTTCTTTCCTGTGTGAGAATTTACCTGCTGCTTTCACAAACATGCACATCTCTGCTCATCCTGCTCTACTCCGTGCCCTCACCCATCTACTGTGGGCAGTTTTGGGTGCCACAATATAAAAATGATGTTAAGCTCTTATGGAGTGTCCAAAGGAGGGCAATGAAGATGGTGAAGGGCCTTGAGGGGAAGCTGTATGAGCAGCTGAAGTCACTTGGTTTGTTCAGCCTGGAGAAGACTGAGGGGAGACCTCATTGCAGTCTGCAACTTCCTCACAAGGGGAAGAGGAAGGGCAGGTACTGATCTCTTCTCTCTGGTGACCAACGGTAGAGGACCCAAGGGAATATCATGAAGCTGTGTCAGGGAAAGTTTATGTTAGATATTTGGAAAAGGTTCTTTACGCAGAGGTTAGTTGGGCAGCGGAACAGGCTCCCCTGAGAAGTGGTCCTGGCACCAAGCCTGACAGAGTTCAAGCATTTGTACAATGCTGTCAGACACATGGTGTGACTCTTGGGGTTGTCCTGTGCAGGGTCAGGAGTTTGACTTCAATGATCCTTATGGGTCCCTTCCAAGTCAGAATAGTCTAGGATTTTATGATCTCAGGTGACCAAGGCTGTGTCTTGTGTCTGTAGGCACAAAGGAAGCATGTGCTCCAATACTAACCACTTTATTTGAAAATGTTGTGACAAAAGTTCTTATTGGTAAATGGTCAATAAGGGCATACTTTATCCACATTTTTCTGTTCATTATCTGTGATATGAACTATAAATGTCAGATCCCACCTCCATTTGCTGCCTGGCATGATTATAAATAGAACAGCACTACAAGATATTGTAAACAGTATGGAAACTTTTCAAAATACTAGACTTAGGCTATATTTATTTTGGAAGGACTTCACTCATAAGAATTCTTATTCTCTTCCTTGATGCAATGAGGCGTAGGTTTATTCCATGTAATTTAGGCATGTGACCAAATTATAGAAGTCAGAAAACCTTTCCCCTAGAATCCCACGAAGTCAATGAGGAGAAAGAGATGCACATTCAGTGATTCAGATCTTATATTTTAACAGATTGCAGAAAAATCCGTATTGTACAAGAAGTCTGCATATATGATAACTGAAATGTTATAATACCTGAAATAATTTGTAGGATTTAACCAAAGGTACTCTTAATCATACCAAACATAAGTTTGGTGTCAAAATTCTGAAAAAGCATATCTCTATGCCCCACAAATTATCCTGAAGAAAAAAGTGTATGTCAAACTTTGCAGAACAAGTGATTTAAACTGTCAGTGAAATTGTACTTTATGTTGTAGGGGAGTTCATGGAATTAATGAAGAATTGAACATCCTGGTTTTTGATTTTCAAGGCAGAACAGATATTTTTCTAGTTAGTATCTGTTACCCTAGCAGCTGCCTTTGTTTTCATCACAGCCTGCTTTTCAGTGCTGGGTAAGGAATTTGCACAGGCATAGGAAAAGGAAGGTAAGGGTTATGACAGCAGTGACCACAACAGCATGAAATCCCAGGCAGGGAATTTCATTACAATGTTAGTTCATACTTAGCTGTTCCAGAATGTTTTTATTGTACTTATTCATAATGTTTTTCATATTAAAGCAAAGGAAAGGGAAATGACAAAATATAAAAGGTAGATGGGACTGACAGGAAGGTTAAGGAGGCTTTTATCTTCAACATGGGTCCAGCAGCCAAGGTACTCAAGGATTTAACGCATTTACCAGGGTATGCAAGTAGAAGTCCATCTGATGGCCCAGTAATGAAATGACATGCAATATTCTGTGATTGCCCTCAATTACCCTATGCAAAGCAAGAATTAATTACTAGCATTGAAAAAATTCACCTTTGTCCCTCATTTCAGGCTCTCATTTATACTGAGTGTTTCTCAGCTGATAATAATAGCGGTCCACGTACTTGATAGCTGGCTTTTTTCCTTGTAATGGAGCTGATCCTCTTACATGATAACTATAGTCTAATCAATCAACGGCTGAAGTAAGCATTAAGGTATATTCAGAGCATTTTAAAAGTGCTGAACCCACCCATGTACTGTTTGGCACTTTGTTGTCCAAGATTGTAGTACACAGGATGGTTAATTTGATCCATTTGTTTTACAACAAGGACTGCCACCACCAAGTTATTTTAATGTAATGTTATAAATCAACTTGAAGGCTGCATAAAAAAATAAATAAGCCAAATAAAGCCAACATAGAGATTCATCACATAGTCTCTATTTTCCCTTGTTGAATTAAGAGATGCGTTTCTAAAAGAAAAACAACGCTAAATGATCATTACCCTAGACTCCCTTTGATTCCCAAGTTGCCAGTGTAGTATTATATTGGTGGAAGGAACTGATTGCTTGCACGTGATTTTAAAATATATTCTGTCTGTTCGTATTTAGTACAAGTCTAGTCATAAATGCAGAGCCAGAATAAGAAAACAAAAATTACTCAAAAAAAAGTTATGAGAATAATCATATTTTTCCATTTCATATTTATTTTACATTTAGTTTTACCCTTTATTCAGGTCTAATTTAAAGGTAGAAGTGATGCTGTAGTAATAGAAGAGAGTGTCATAATACAAAAGAATGAACACTAGCATCTTTATTTGGTTTTACACATTTTCTTTCAAATAAAAAAGGCTTAGGGGTTGTGTATCTGTACACATGGATCAGTCCGAGTTGCACAAAGATTTTTTTGTGTACTCTGGTATAACAGGCATGTGCATGCTGAGGCTGAAGAAAAGTGCATGAAGAGCAAAGGTAGCAGGTTGGAAATCAATTCTAAAGTCTCAGTAACTTTGAAATTTCCAGTCCCCAGTGTCATCTGGGGAGTGCTGATAGCAAACTGCTGGTGAAATGAGAGCAGCTTCTGAAACCAGTTGTTCAAATTAACCTGCTCGACTCTGCTGTGAAGGGTACTGTAAATACTCATTCACTCAGGAAAGAGTGGGAGGAAATTTCAAAAAGCTCTCTTTGCTCTTTCAAGAAAAACCTCATCTATTTGGATATCTCTAATGTATTGGCAGTATATGAAGCAGTCATTCAAGCTTCCTTTATAGAAAAAGAAGAGGTGCTTGTAGAGTGTGGTTCCCCTCATTTCTTAGGTAGAGGTCTGGTGCAAACCACTTTAATAGCTCTCTAAAGGTTCCTGCTTCTCACTACCACAAGGAAAGGAGGCCTAGAAAACTAAATTCGTTGTAGAAGTCTACAGAGATGTGCAGGTGGATGAGATAAATCCCATCTTCGGTAAGTGACTTAAGAGTGCTTTGATCCCATTTAGTGCTAAGTCAGACTGGTTATTTGGAGTGATAACCGGATATTTAGGAAGCTGATCCTAGCCATTTCCAATAGGTAGAAGATTTCAACTGAAAAGCATTTAAAATAAGTTATTTGGCTTTGCACTGAAGGGGACTAGAACATGTCACACACCGTCTGTAAACATGAAATACTTCAGAAAGCATCTCCCATTGAGAAAGCAGTATTTGATGGTAGCAGTGTGGGTGGGCATCCATGTCAGTTTGGCATATTAACCTGCATATTCTAAAGGAATTCAGGATAGACAACCAAGTCACCTAATCATGCAAGCATGTTCTTAATTACTTTCTAAATAAACGGTAGCAAAAAAGGTGCTTCAGCAACACAAAAACATAATCAGACACCAGCTGCAATGAAGACTCACTCGCTGAAGGCTTGCTTCATTTTATGGATATACTGTGTTAAGTCTCTTCTTTAGCATTTTTTTAGTTTAATATTAGCAAAAGATGCCATAAAAGTTTGGATTTTTTTTCTTTTTCTAAAACCTCAATATTTGCTTTAAATTCTGTCTTATTCACACTTTCTTATGATCCAACTTAAAGAAGTATTTTCAGAATTTTTTTCTGCTGAAGGTAAATATTTTTTTCCTTTTAGAAAAGTAAAAGTATATAAACCCAAAGGATTATAGAAGTTAGGCCACAACTCTGGAGCTGAGGTTCTGTTTTCACGGAAAGGAGGATTAAAATCCTTCTCTTTCACACATTACAAATTGAAGTAAGTTTCTAACCTGAACTGCAGCCTTCACGGAAACATAATGCAGCTGGGAAAAAAGACAACCTCTGTAGCTGTGCATGGGTATTTTTCTTCTTGTCTCCCCTTGTTTTCTACCTACATTGTTATGAAGCAAGTGGAGGAAATATATATCTAAGACTGTGTAATTTGTTTTAATGAGCTGTGATCTCTGCAGGAATCTCACTGACCACTATCACAGATAGGCATACTAGAAACTTTGCTGATCTGCAAAATTTCTAATGGAAACACAGACTCAGAAAAACAAAAATATAAACAGAAATAACTTAAATCCTTGGATACCTGTGACTGAATATCTCCAACACAGTAAATTGTCATGGATCTAAGTTTTTTTCCTCACTTGACTTAGTAGAGAAAAGCTGTGATAGCACAGGATGGGGCTTGGCGAGAGAACCAGGCTGGTGCACTGGTTGATGTAAAGTTATGTGTAGGAATAGTGCTAGCAGAGAGCCCTCTAACAGAGGAGATACAGAGGGTATCAGCAGAGCATCATATAAGAACACTGAATCAGTCAAAACCACAGTGCTTTCTCTCTGGGCAGTACATAGCATTAAAAGCTTCTTCGGTAGTCTTTAGAGAGGGGTGAAAGAAAGGAGAGCAACTGTATATAGTCACAAAAGCACGTGGCTTGGTGTGGTAGGTCAGTGGAAGCACTTCTGTTGTTCTCACTCTAGGAAAGCAGAAATGGTGAGGTCAGCAGAGACTTACAGTGAAAATCAGAAGATTATAGTGTCTGAATTACTCCTTTTTTAAGAACATGTGAGGTGTCAAAACAGTAGAGGCTTTGTAGGATTCAAATGATAAAAGTTTGCAAATTTTTGGTTATGAGATCATTATGCTTGAGGGGGTAAGGTACAATTTTGAAACCTGGTGGTGAAAAAGCAGTAAGTATTTCTCTGCCCTTCAGGATGAGGCTAAGATGAAACTTTAAGGAGAAACTAAATGTGCCATTAGAACATTCTTAGTATCTGACTATATTTCACTTGTAAATGGATAGTTTTCTACATAGACAACTAGTAAGAATAGAAGTTGCTGAAAGAATATATTTGTTTTCCATTATTTTTCAGGAATCTTTGTATTTAGTGAAACATCCCTAATGAATGTTCAGTCTCAACACAAAACAGTTAAATGAGTGAAAGTTCAGGGCATTAAATTGTGGGCTACATTGATTTTCTGACCTGCATACAGAGTAAATTTTTCACATTGAGGCTACCCACAAGGTCTTTTGTTTTCCACTTCTCAGATTTCAGTTTGAAATAACTGAGAAAAAGCTTTCAGAATCTCTTTCCAGAGTCATCCTTTGGAGGTGACCTTTGACTTAAAAGGGACAGTCAAAGCAGCGCTTCAAATATCAGAAAATTACATAATTTTTAGGGATCTTTTACTGTTGATCTAGTAGCTGAGATGGTGAAAATATAGTATTAAAATAAAAATTGTCTGGAAAATCAGTAATTCCTTGTTTTTAAAATTCCTTGGACAATGATTGAAGAAGAAATTAAAAATGCAACCTTCTCACTGAAAAGTCAGGGTCCCTTCAGTTAATATGCTTGCATAGTCTGTGTATGATTGACACAGGGGTTCTGTATGTAGAGTTTTTGATTGGTATGTAGAAAGGAGTAAAACAGAGTTGAAAATAGATGTCAAAGTAGAAAGCAAAATTTTGTATAAATGCCTAATTTTTTAAGAGGCCTTCCAAGATAGCAGTAGTCTTTTCGTAGTTTATGAATAGCGTGATTTTAAGGGGATTACATTCCATTAAAGTTTATAGGAAGATAGGAAGCATTGTATTTGGTCTTTATACTACAAATAACCAAGTTTAATGCAACTGTTCAGAACCAGCTCTTTTCCTGTATCTGCTAAAGTTTTGGGAAAACATCCAGTCATTTGCATCACTGACTTAAGATGTGAGTTTTGACAAAATTGCATATTTTCATATTTCTTAGTCTTCACTTTTCACTGTAGGAAACTTGACTTCAGAAACTCCTGAGGAAGGAGAGGAAAGAAAAAAATAAGACTAAAATTGAGCATTGCATGCCTTACCTCTGTGAGAAAACTCTTTCCTGTTCTGTAAAAAACAGTGATTATTGAGACTTACAGCACACACTCTGATTTGGTTCAAGAGGACTTTTAGGGCTAGTCTGGTAATTAGTATTTCTGGAAGAGATTGCAACTGTAACTTATGGCTTCACTGTCAAAAGCTGGATTGTTTTCATAGATTAACAATCATGCATCAGCTGCAAAGTATAATATTAAGGTAAAAACAAACCATTGACATTTTATTCAGAATTAAATAAAGTGAGTACTCTAAATGACTAATAATTAAAAAGAGCAGGAATTGAATTCTATTAGAAATTCAGTCAGTGAAGAGTAGTACATGAGCAGTCTCATGGTAAGGGAAAAAAAGGCCCTTGTTTTCTCTAGAATACAGGACTAGGCCACAGTAAAATTTATTTTACTGTTGTTTTTCTGTTTGTTTATTTTCTTTAGTCAGTCTGAGCCTATATAAGTTTTGGTTAATACCTTAAAATGTTTTCAATTCTGAAAGTAAAATTTTCCATTGAATTAAAATTAAAAAGCTTCTTGCAGCTATACAAAAATTGCAGTTGGACAAGATGATCATTTTATCCAATTAAAATAGTCTAGTCTGTTCTATTTACTAAAAAAGAAAATCTTGTTTTCTCATGGCCACACCCTAAGACAGACAAAAGCTTGAACCTTGGGACCTGAAACAGTCTCCAGCAAACAGCTGCTAGTGTTTCAGGGTGGGGGGTTTAAAATTTCACAGTATTTGCACTTTTGGGGTATGAATCACAGCCAGTAATTATTCTGCAGCTAGCAATTAACTGTAAGCTGGTGAAACAGTTTATGCAGAAGAGAATTTTACATTTACAACAGAATTTGTTGTTCATGAGTGACAATTCAGAACCACCTATTGTGCAGAAACATAGCGTTGCGTTTGTCCTAGTTAACTTCTGAAATGTGTATTTTCTCAGGCTTTGATACGCCTCTGAGCCATTCGGACTAAGTCCAGGTAAAATATTTTCAATTTGGCAAATCAGCTTCCTGCTGATGTTAAATAACAACAGATCATATGAAAATGACTCATCTGTTGTAGAAGACTTTATATAAACCAAAGTATTCATTTCAATCTTTGGATGTATATGGTGATGTGGGAGAGTTCAAACATTTGGACAGACCTGTTAATACAGGAATGAAATCCTATGGATTGTATTGTTAAATGTAAATTTCACTAGATTTTATTTTTTTTATTACAAATTGTCTCAACTTCCATGTTAAAAGTGGTGTTTCAGGAATACAGATGAGCAGACAAATAATGTCTGTTAGAGACATTACAAAAGAGAACAAAGAGAAGATGCTGGAGTTTGGCAGCAGACTTTTGAAATACAGAACTGTACTTAATCTCTGTGCTGACATTTCCACTGACTGTACTACAGGTCCAGAGGGTCTCAGAGGCATAAGAAGCTCCCTAAGTTTGATAAAAGTTATTAAATTTATGAAGAACATCTTATGCCTTTGAACTTTTTCATAATACTATTTTACATTAGTCCTTTTGTAAACTAATGGTGTCATATAAAGGAGAAAAATTTTCCCTTGAGGACACCTACCCACTGGTGAAAGTGTATCAGACCATCCTATGCCTACTTACGTAAGATATGAATAGTCACAGCCCCCAGATGCAAAGTCTTGCAAGGTGCTTTTTTTTTTTTAAAACAAGATCCAATAAAAGAATTTGGACAGATTCAAGCATATGCATTCAAAACTGTAGTTCTGAAGTTTTGCATGATTTTCCTGCCCTGTACTTGGAGAAATAGAGCTCCCATCACATACACCTTACTTTCTGACCTTAAACATTTTAACGTCCACACCTCTCAGAACAGCATAGATCAAATCAGAATCACAAAACATAGATACTCCTCCAAATCACCAGAAATTACAGGCAAGGTTATTTGTGGAGCATTGGTAATACAACCTTGGGATGTGGTTTCTCACAAAATGCAATGGGGATTTCTCCTTCCTTTTGTTACATGGAAGGCAGAAGCAGCAGTAATTGCCATCACAGTGCTCTTGCTGTAGCTCTTTGTAGCTGCAGCACTTTACCAGAAAAAACTGGCTTCTGTATCTGCTTTCATATATACAGACACAGTTCTGTATTGCTCAGGTCCTGAGGATATTGATGTTTCAATACCAGGGGACTGATGTTTCTTCTCTTGAGGGTGTGTGATTGTACAGAGAAAACAGAGAGGGAACCTATGTATTTGGAGACTAAGCCAAGGAAAGGAGTGAAATTTCAGCCTTGTTTCATTCCTCAACATTTTCTACTGTGGGAAACATTTGCCTAACTATAGGGTCCTTGTATAATATTTAGTACTGTCAGATACCACACCTCATCTCCAGAATTCTTGTACTCTGTCTTCTGGACTGGCTCAGGTGTCTCAAATGAGAAATAAATACTGCCCACTGGGCTTGCCATTGATTAACATGATGCTAAGGTAACTCGGATATCTATTTTGCATACCATTTACAAGAGGTGTCACTACTCCCTCTGTGGGTAGCTGGTAACCTTTCCAAGACCCAGCCCTTGGGTCTGGAAAGCCTCTATTCAGTGCATTCTATATTCCATAGAACTAAAGAACAGAAGAACCCACTATGATAAGCTTGCCTACATTTGGGAATTTCATTGAGGGTTTGATTTTTTTGGGTTGTTTTTGAGAAAGGGTAGTTGCTCATACATGATAAGTACATTTTAAAGCTAATTACACTTTATCCTGAATAGCTGACATTCTTTTCAAATAAAATGCTAGAAATAAACTTAATTTGTATTGAGGGGAACCTGACCACACCGTAACCAGAAGCAGTACTTATCTTTCAAAAATGCTTTGCAATTATAAACATACAAGAGGTAATCTTTAATGTGAATACTATTCCTGAATTTCTCAGTCAGTTGTGGTTTTACATCATATGTTTATTAAGACATGAAAACCTGTTACTAAAATTATTTTTTTCCTCTTGTCCACTTTGCTGATGAGAATATGAAAATCTCTGTTGCCTTGGAGACTGCTGATTGCTTAGATTTTTCAAGGTAGAGGTCACTCAGTGTTACTTTTGAAGGCAGATCAAAATAGCTTTAGTGCTAAAACTTTTTTGTATATTGACAGTGAAGAACCACTTGTAGGGAAGACAGTACAAGGAAATGCTTCCAGGTAAAACAACTTCATTTTGTTTTTAAGTAGGTTACCTCTTCAAAGTTCATTTAATTGCTATTCCCATCCCCTTAAATGTATTTTTAAGGAGATGCATATGAAATGAAGATGCAGACTGAAGAAGACCACTTCCAAGCACTTTTTGTTATCATGTTCTTTTAGAACAGTTGTTTCGAACCTTGAAAAGAAGTACTGCTCTATACCTTTACCTTTTGACGCTGTAGATGTTTCCTAATGTTGCCAAGCATGTATCAATAAGTTGAATGCTCTAGAGCAGGCAAACACATTGACATTCAAGACTGAATGCATTACATTAACACACGTAAAATGCTATATCACATAACAATATAATAGAAATAGATGTTGCTCTTGCAGCTCATAGCAATTCTTGTCTGTATCAAGCATCTGACATCTGCAGCCTCTCTCTGCTTGAGTGACAGCAGTGAGGGAAGACAAGTATCTCCTTAAAATATCAGCTTGCACCCATAAACTTTTCTTGGTGACAAGTGAAACTCTTTTGCCTGCTCAGGAATATCAATGAAATGGCTTAACAGACAACATTTTCCTTAAAGAAGGACATTCAAATGAGATTGATGGAAAGGATAACAACAACTAGGTCTTATAAGACCTGTGACAGTGACAGAACTGTGACAGTTCAGTCAGAACTGTGACAGTTCAGTCCCTTTCTCCGAGCTACCTGATTGCATTTCCTTCCTTGTTGCAACCTTCACTTCAAGTTTAAGATTTTTTCAGTTTTGATGGTACACAAAACGCAGTTTAAACAGTTTGCTAGCACTTCCCATCTCTTCAGTAATGGCTCCCATTTGCCATGGTTTGCACTGCTTATCCCTCCGCAAGTAGACACTTTTGGAGCCTTATGCTATCATGTTCCCCTTTCCTTGATGTGCTGGCTGTGCCTTGCTTTGCATCTCTTGCTCCTCTACCTGCACCAGCAAACCCTGGCAGCTGGGCTACTACTTTTTATTATGACAGCTCTTTTAAGAGTATATGTAGTGTGAAGTATCAGACAGTTTCTCAGGTTACAGGAACATCTTTAGACACGTCTCTCTCTTCATTCCAGTGCTGTTAACTGCTGCCTTAGAGTAGGTGGACCACTCACCCCCAGCTGTCAAGGACCATGTGCTGGTAATTGCAAATTTTCCTCCTTCATATTATCTTCATTTCACAAAACAAGATCAACAATGTATCTCATCTGCCTTTAAAAAAACATGTTTTTCTAACTCTATAAAAGGAGTATACAAAATAACCACATCCTACTTTGATTTTTTTCATTAACCTCCTTTCTCTCCCCTAGAAGCCAAGAAAATTCTCCTGTTCTGAGGCTCTTTCACTTGGAGCACTCCTAAGGCAAGGAATGTATGGTTGGATCTGTGCCAGGAGGGTTTTTCTCAAGTCCTGTCCACCCAGCTTATACAAATTTCAGATGACTTGTTTCTGTATCATAATTTGTACAGTAGTATCACTGCTGGACCAGACCTTCTGTAAATGTGCCTAAAAGAGAGAGGAGATCTAGGGTTTATGCTTTTTGGAGGCCTATATCAGAACAGAGATAATATTTAAAAAAATTCAAATAAAGTCAGTTTCCAAGTGGGAAATCTTCAAGTAAGAAATCCATAGAATATAGATTATTTGTTTTAATAACTACTACAGTGTCTTTAGTAAAGGAGCACTACAGAGCACTTGAAAAATAATACCTTATTCCCTAAAAAATCCCTTTAGCAGGAGTGTTACTGTTGTCCATGGCTTTTGCTATGTAATCATCATGACTGAGAGAAACACAGGTCAGACCTGTCTTTGGGGAAAGAAAGGACAGGAACACAGTTCATCATACCAGAATTATTATTTTTAAAATGTTATAATGAAAGCTTTGTATTTTGCTTGATGTGCAGCATGAGTTTACAGAGATGTTTCAAGTAACTAAGGTATAACTGATGGAAATTATTCATTTGGGTTAATTGATTACACTCATAATACAGAAATACTCAAGCCCACCTCAGAGTCTTAATGGACATCACACCTCTGACCATCCTCTGCTGCTTGAGCTGTAGCACAGCCTTTACATGAGACAGAAAGGCTAGAGCAATATTAGACAGTTTCAGTATCTTCTTGTGAGTCTTCAGTTCCAGACTTTATGTGTGTGCATTTAGGTATTTAAAAGTTGGTATCAGTATGTGATATTGCATCTATGGCCTGATTTTAATCAGAAGAGACCTGGGACTAGATTCAGTTGCCCTTCTTGGCCATTTATGCCATTTATTTGAGGTGCCTTAGGGTACCTACAAGATTGGCAGATGTGACAGAATAGCTAGAGCTCTGTATAGCACAGTTGCTGTGGCCTATAATTCATGACCAGAATTACAGTAGTGAGTAGACAATCTGAGATACTATGTGGTAAAATCGTGCATTCTTAAAATAGAGGCAGATAAATAAAACCAGAAAAAAGGAAATGATTCCTGATAGAAGAGATTGTCTATGGGTGGCTGTGTCTACAATAGAGCAATAGGAGCAGCGTATTTATGCTTCAGCAAGTACAGAAAAGGTAACAAAACATGTGGAATGAAAATTAGTTTCAAGAGCTACTTGAAATGCAGAAAAAATAAGGAAACTCTACAGGGGTCCATTCTGGGACCAATGTTATTTCATATTAATGACATTTGTCTATTTGTCATTAATGATGTAGACAAAGGGATTGAGAGCACCCTCAGCAAATTTGCAGATGACACCAACCTGAGTGGTGCAGTTGACACACTTGAAGGATGGGATGGCATCCAGAGGGACCTGGACAAGCTGAAAAATGGCCCCATGAGAATCCTATGTGTTTTAATCAGACCAAGAGCAAAGTGTTGCACCTGCATTGGGGCAACTCCCAGTATTGGACTGAGAGCACTGTGATGAGAAGGACTTCGGAGTGCTCGTGAATGAGAGTCTGGACATGAGCCAACAATGTACCCTTGCAACTCAAAAAGCCAAAAGTGTCCTTGGCTGCATCAAAAGTGGCGTGGCCAGCAGGTTGAGGGAGGTGACTCTCCCCTCTACTCTGCTCTGGTGAGACCCCATCTGGAGTGCTGCATCCAGCTCTGGGATCCCAAGCACAAGGAAGGACAACAACCTGTTTGAGCAAGTCCAGAGAAGGGACACCAAGATGATTAGAGGGATGGAGCACCTCTCCTATGACAAAAGGTTAAGAGAATTGGGATTGTTCAACCTGGAAAAGAGAAGGCTTTGAGGTGACCTAATTGTGGCCTTCCAGTACCTGAAGGGAACTTAGAGGAAAGGTGGAGTAAGGCTGTTTACAAGGGCATGTAGTAACAGGACAGAAGATAATGGGTTCAAATTGAAAGAGAATAGATTAGATATAGATTTAGATTAGATAGATAGATAGATAGATAGATAGATAGATAGATAGATAGATTAGATTAGATATTAGGAAAAAGTTCTTTACTGTGAGGATGGTGAGGCACTGGAACAGCCTAGAGAAACTGTGGATGCCTCATCCCTGGAGATATTCAAGGCCATGCTGGATGGATCTGTAAGCAACCTTGTCTAGTGAAAGGTGTTCGCACCACAGCAGGGGTGTTGGAACTTGATGATCACAAAGGTCCCTCCCAATCCAGACCATTCTATGATTCTAGGGTTCTATTACGTTCCTTTTAATGTACTTTGTATATTGTACCTTTGCAAATGTTGTACTAATATTTCAGGCTATATTTTTTAAGAAAACATATAATTCTAGCCTGAATATAATATCTTGAAGTGGACTTTTGCCGGGGTGGACCAGAAGAGGCCTACAGAGAGTGGAGAGAGTTTCCCTTGGTGACCTTAGTAGTTTCCCTCACTCAGGAATTCTTGCAGTTGGTGAAATGAGGAAAACCGGAATTATGGAAAACAATGCACTCTGAGTGAGTTCAGGTACACTAAGGACCTGTGCTGAAAAGGTTTGCATGGAGAAATATTTAGAGAAAAAAAAAAAAGTGATAATTTACATATAAATTGATTTTTTTGAAGAAAAGGTTAGCTTTCAGGAGTTTGAGGGAAGAGGCATCATGTAAATTTTATTTTGTTGACTGCTGAACAAGTGCAAAAATTAAAATTTAAAAAATTAAATTATAAAAAAACCCAAGGGCATTTGTAAAAACATGTTTCCATAAAAGACACGGAAAGTAGTTGTTAAAACAATGGGCCTCAATTTTCAGAACTTTGACAAAAGTAGAATTTTAATAATATATGATAATGTTCAATACAAGTGTTCTGAATATGGGACCCAACTCAGTAACAAAACTCTCAAACTCGATTGGATTGGGGTTTTTTGGCATTTTCCTTCACATTCCTATATTTAAGAATGTTGATCATGTTTCTGTAAAATAATGTCTTGTAGCGTACAGAAGATTGTTCAGAGGTTATGGTATAGAAAAATTGATATCTCAGCACCAGTCCTCTGTACCTTGAGAAATAAAGTAGCAATACCCAAGACTGGCAACCTCTTTATTTCCCTACTGCAAGACATACTCTTTTCTTAGGTTTACTTTAAGAATGTGTACCAAATCACGTTACCTCTTTCTGTGCCACACTATAGGTTTGCTGTGATTAAAAGAGGTAAGAAATTTTGTGTAATAAAAAAAACACCCCCCCACACACAAAAAAAACCCAAACAAAAACAACCAAACGAAAAAAACCCAAGCAAACAACAGAACATTTCTCAGGCACAACAACTAGGAAAAGCCTTTTTTCCCCTCCTTTGTCTCTCCTTAGAGCAATGTTCTTTCTTCAAAGAGGCAGTGATTAAGGATTTAGCAAGTGCTGCACACTTTTTGGCCTGTCCAGAAATTGAGTTCTCAATGAAGTTTTAAGCACCTTCACATAGGCAATGAGCAAGTTTTGCTGCTTGGTGATCACAGAGAGGAAGTGATGGCTTCCCTCAAGGATTTTCTCTTCCATACAGGAGGAAATCAGAACCCGGCTCCAGCAAGTGAGGAGCAGCCTCACAGCCTCACTGCTACAGGGGGAGAAGATGGCCATTGCAGGGGTCTTGAGTGAAATGAACCAGCAAAGCTACTTTGGCCAGGGCATTTCCTCCTCATGTGAAAGGAATGAGACAGCCTCAAGGTGTCCCGTGCCAGTCAGGGGGTTAATGCAGATTTCGAAAGAAGATTCTTCAATATCCTACAGGTTTTTGTTTACAGATTCTAAATTTCCTGTGATTCTTGCGCTTTTTTTGTCAACTTCTTCCTACATGGCATATTACCCTTACAGTTCTCTGTTGTCTTCTCTCGCACTGTCTGCCTCTCTTCCTCCTTTCTTACCCTTCATACAAAACCTTCATGGTAAAAGCTTGATGCCTCTGCATAGTAGCAGGAGAACTAGAATGAGCAGCCAAAGTCAGATGCTGAAATGGGAATGTGACTAGTTTTCCCAGGTATCATCCACAGGAGAAGCCAGTTCCTACTGTCATTTGCCACCGCCATTATGTCCAGAGAGAGGACACACTCTTCTTTGCCACTGCTAGCCCCGTTTTCAGTTCTTTACATCAATTTCTGGCCAGCAGGTCCCAGAGAAGCACTTATCTTCCTGTGACTAATCTGATCCTTCTCTAGAAGTGATGCAATTCTTCCTAATGATTGATAATAATTACCCCATTCAGGCACTATTTGTGATAGCTCTGCAGTCATACTTCCTAGCTCACCCCTCAAAACTTCACAAATTATTTCAACTGCACACAGTGACATTTCAATAATTTATTAGTGAAAACCTGGAACAGGTCCTTATCCAGTATGTATACTCCTAAATCAGAAGGGAGGATTAATGGTCTGCATATTTAAGAGCTAAGAGTTAGTGTAGGACATGTACATAACAGAGAACGTGCCTGGGATTAGCTACCAATTCAAACTTTGTACTGGAAATAGAAGTGCCCATTTTATACTTACCAGAGCTGGTTGCAATATGGTGCTTTTCAGAGGGATTGGGAAATCCTCACAGGACAGTAATATTAACTTGGAAAAATTACCTAGTTTAAAAGAGATTCATTTGGGAAAGAGGGCACTAATAATAGTTGTAGAGAAACATGTTTAACACAGTCCAGATTAAAAACTGAGAAAGAGGTTGTCAGGTGGGCATGGTGACATGGATAAAGACACCTAATTCTCAAAGCAAAGTGATTTTGTCTGCTTTTTGAGCCCTGTGGTTCTTGAAAAAGCTCCTGCATTTTTGATAAATAAACAAGACACTTGAAAGAAGAACCCCTAGTCATTTTGTTCCTTTGTTGCTAATGCTAACAATTCTCCCCACTTTGGAGTACAGTTAACCCCTCTTATTAAAAACAAAAGTCCTAAATAATTGCTTTCAGCTTCTGATTACTAAGTAGGAGTAAAATGAAAAAAAAAAGATTCCTGTCAAGACAGGGTTGTTATTTCACCACAGTAATTTTAACCAGCATTTCAGAAAATATTTGGCTAAGTATTCTATTTTATCCTCTCTCAGTTATCTAACTTGAATCTTTAGATCTGTCTGTTGTTATTGTTGTATTCATCTAAATTCAAGCAGGACAGCCTAAATTCCTAATTACCTGTTCAATTCTCAGTTTTCTATTGCACAAACAGCATGTAATGCTTCCCAGCGTGTAGCCGTATAGGTCTTTCTGAACATGACAGGAATGAATACTTGCTGAGACTGCTAATCTCAACGACTATGCAGCAGATCTTATTTCCTCTTCCTTCTTCAAAGCTATGAAGTTCAGAATCACTATTAAGGATAAGAGGTTTGAGTTTTAAATCCTTTAAAATCAGGTCAAGCAACCAACACCTTGTAAAACCAAGATTAAACAGCAAGTGATAATGTTTAATCCAATTCTGTTAGATTTTACAACAGAAGAAACACATAAGCAGTGTGCAGCATTTTATTCCAAGGTCCAAATTTGTTTGCTGTTCCTTCCGCAAACTTTATTAAAAATATTAAAGCTTTGCTACAGTAAATGTTTTTATAGTGCTTAACTTTTACCTCCCCGAAGTATACTTTATGACTTCTGTCACTATAATACCTAAGTACTCCACAAGACTGATTGGATATGTTGTTAAAGCTTTCAAATTCTCTCTGAGGCGTGCAAAGTCTGGGTAGACCTATTTTTCTGATGAGGAACTACAGCATAAATTTATGCATAGATCTTTTGCAAGCAGACATCTCACACCGCTGGACCAACAAATAGCCTCCTCAGTAGGATCTTAAGGAAAAGTCAGTGTACTTCACTTCAGCATCTGCTGAACCAGAATCCAGACAGTCATCATTTGTCTCTGCTTTAGGAGCTTGTGTGCACAGCTGCAGAGAAAATCAGAGTAAGAATCAGTTTTCAGCCTTGAACACCTACATTTGAGGCTACATGAACACCTGATATTGTTTTTCTGTAGTGTTACTTAAAATAAGACAGAGGTACTTTCTTGCTTACATGCAGCAGTAGCAATAATTGTTTAGTACTGAAGGGTAGCAATATGAAATACTGTATGTAATGGGATTCCCATACATACATGCATTAAAGGGATGAGTTGTGATCTTTTATGGCCAGTATATGCTCTGGAAGTGTACAGAAACAGCCTTTTCCTATATGATTACTGTGATTTCCCTCACTCTTATTCTGTACGGTAGCAAATCACTATTTTCTCCAAAGATAGTGAACTAATGGTAATTGAAATAACATAAAGAATCTCATAATAAAAGGCCTTTCCATAGTTAGAGCTGATTTCTCAGATAAATCACTATTCCTTAAATTTTAAACCACCACTGCTTACATGGGTTGCCTAAGTGCTTCTCATTTTACCCACACAGTCAGAGACCTGGGCTTTTTGGCTTCTCGTGATAGTATGTCAGAGACATTTAGTAATGATAAACGGGTATCATGTATCACTAAGCTTAAAAATTAATATTAAAAAAAAAAGGGAAAATTTGCATTCTTTTGCGAGGCTTTGACTTTGTGCTATAGAAGAAAAAATGAAAAACCTCAAACAAAAAAATAAAGTAGAATTCAGGAACTAATCCATATCTCTTTTCCTTCTTCTTCATTGCTATTCTCTCTACATTTTGGTTCTTAGTAGCTTTTGTTTTGGGATGCATGTCTTTGGAAGAACCAGATGTTGCATCACAATTGGTGTTGATTTCTCGTAGGGTATCACACTGTTGGAAATCCTAATTACACATGTTTTTCACAGTTCCTGAAGCTAAATGATGATTTTTCCTACTGCAACTTCTTTGTATCTTTCTTTCTTGCATACTGTGGTTAGGTTTACATCTTCCAGCAAAAATATACTTGAAATACACAAATTCAGTTGCATAGCTAAAAAAAATGTAGAAGGCTGTTTTCGTGGCTGAGATCTCATTAGCTGTTGGAGCAGGTTAGCTATGCTCACAGAGAACATCATCTGGTTTGGTTTCATTTCAAAGGACTCCAGTGGCAGTCCAAGACCATCCTACCATGTGAAAGAAAGAGCATTGAAAGTGCATGCTGATCCAAACTAAAACATCTCATGTAGATTCCCCCCTGAAATGTAAAGAGTAGTGTCCCCAGACAGACACAAACTTCCTTCTTCTGTCATCTGTCACTTTATCACAAGTGTTAACTCTTACAAGTAGTGATGTTTTCGAATGGATGGAAAAGTGAGATCCCCGGGTCACCTACCCCATACGGATGAGATCACTGGAGCATACGATCAATATGGTACCTGTTATGTCAGAAAGTGGCTTAAATAAATACTCTAGAGCAGGAAAGGAGGAATCTTACCTGCAAAAGACAATAGAAAAAGGTGGCAATGCAACCTTATTGAAAACCTAATCGGTACTTATACAGAATATTTTATGAAATGGTAAATTTTCTAAAATATATTTTGCCTCAGTTATACCTACAAAAATGTGGAGCTTTTTCTTGTAACTGCTTTTATCTGTGAACCAAGTATGTGAAATATGTTTTATAAAATAAGGAGAATTATCAGTGTAAACAAAGTCTGTGTTAACATCATAAGTAATAAGTTAGAAAACTGGCTCAGTTTTATTCTGTACATATGTCTTATCATAGACAAATAATTTATTTTGAAAATATTTATAAATATTTATAGAAATGGAAAAATATTTTTTCAAATTCAATTTAATGAGTAAAAAAATCTATTGTCTGTTATTGTCTGCTAAGGGATCACTATCTTCTAATAGCTCAAGGAGAGGTACCTACACAGCAAAATAATCTTTGTTTTGTGCCTGTAATATGGTGTTGCCAGTGTTTTCCAGTCATCATTATATTAATGTGTGAGGATAATATTTTTTTAACCGTTTGTAATGCAATATTTTGTATAGATAATATTCATCAGTTTTCAGTGTAAATCAAAATATAATAGGTCTTCCATGTCTACAAAATGAACTTCCCTTCTTAAAAGCCTTCCTCAGCTTTATTGTCACATTAGTTTTGTTGGAAATTCCATGCAGAAACTCTCTGTTTAATGGAAATCATCTAATTCCTAGACGAGCTGTATTAATGGCCTTTTATTCTTATGCCTGTTTCAGCCATCATCTTAAAAATCTGTCTTTTCTCCCTGATGTTTAACACTCATATGTACTAGAGAGTAATCATATCGGGCCCCTACCCAACCGTCATAATGGTGGATTAAGCATGACAAGCTCTATTAGTGTTCTGTGCTATGACAGGTTCTCTGTTCTTTTGATTTTCCTAATGGTCATGTTAAAATAACTAATGAATCCCTTGTTGATATGTTTAATTTGTTATATTTCTTTTCAAAGTGCTGAGAAGACAACCAAAAATAGATGAAATCAATTCACTGCACATTCCTTTCAATGAACTTTTCTGCCTGTCCTTATTTTAATAGAAAACTAGGTTCCTTAAATAGCAAATAACCTTGCACAATTATGACATTCATAAGCTGTAGTTATAATCAGAAGAATAACTGAAGGCAGCTGTGATTCACCAGTTTGTTAATGCCCACTGGGACTCTTTTCTCTTTATCAGCCATCAAATCAGCAACTACTAGAGCTGTTCCCACAAATGTAACTCCAGTACGACAAGTTTAACCTTATTTTTATCCAGCTCCAGCACAACAATTCCTTGACAGTTTCTTTCCCAAATTGCTATCACCCACTATATTTTTCAGCTACAAGTCAACAAGGTCTGTTCCATGGGAAATCCCCAAACTAATAGCCTGAAGTTAGAAGCAATATGTCTGTTCCCTGAAGAGAATGGCTCGTGTCATAGAAGTAGATTTGCTGGTCAGTCAAACCAATTAGCACATGTCTACTTGCCTTTCTTATCTCCCATTATTCGCAATGTGTCCTGTCATCTTTAGACATATTTGCCAAGACTATGGTTGTAATTTTTTAAAACTATTAACCAGAAACATGACTGCTAGAATAAAACTTCCAATGGTAATGCCATAAGAGCAACAAATACAACTGCCAGAGCTAAGATTTGATCTGGGGTTTTATTTGGTTGGTTGGTTTTGGGTTTTGTTTTTGTTTTTGTTTTTTCTTTTGAAATGCTTCAGAAGCTCCCATAGTTGAAAACACCTTCTAATGTGCTTTAAGATCTTTGAATGAGGAGCAGTAAATAAATGCAAAATTTTAGTTACTTTTATTTGGGCTAGAATCATGCATGATAATATTATGTTTATTTAGGAGGTAGAAGAAGAATTTCAGTACAATATGTAGACTAAATATCTTATAAATACTTTTCAACTTATATAGATAATAAGAAATTACAATGTATGGACAAAAATACAGTTTTAGTAGCCTAATTGTTTTCTGCTCTCATTCATATAACTGGCATGAAGCTTCAGAGCCCTCTTGGAAGGGAAAACTTGGGAACACTTGGACTCTTAACACTAGACAGTAGTTGATCTGAGCATTCTGGACAACTCAACTAAATAAAAGGTCTGAAGACTCTGACAGATAATCACAACCCAGTTTTCAATTACGAAGAGTGAAAACTGAGTGCAATTCACATGACTGTGTACATTGTAAACATCTGTACTGGTTACTCTTGGTATTTTTGTAGTCAATTAAGACAAAAAAGCTCTTCAAGCTGCAGCTTATATGTCTCTAATGTGCACTCCACATCTGTATTCTAAGTGCTAAACCTACTCACTAACTAAAAAGGGACTCTACTGTGACCAGTTTGGATATAGGTATCAGCACCAACCGTATCCCAAGTAAGGTGACGTGAATCTAATCTTTTAAATAATTAAGTGACAAATCAAAGCTTTTCCCAAACTCACTCTTTACTTTGCAGTATAAACACAGACTTGTTAAAATAAATACTATATTATCCGTGCTTCTGTGTCATGAATTGTGAAAAAGTAATGAAAATAGAGTTTCCATACTGGAAAGCAACCATGCCTTTAATGAACTCTAGAGAATTAGCACAAGCTTCACCCACTTTTAATCCTCATCAGTGAAAGTGGGCACACATGACACATCCATGCACATTTTGCTCCTGTGTGGCAGTTTACACTGGTTGAACATAGAATCATAGAACAGGCAGGGTTGAAAAGTACCTTAAAGGAAATCTAATTCTAACCCCCGTGCCTTGGGCAGTGACACCTCCCCCGAGACCAAGTTGCTCAGAGCCCTGTCCAACCTGTCCTTGAACATTTCCAGTTATGGGACATCCACAACTTCTCTGGGCAACCAGTTCCAATGCCTCACCACACTCACAGTGAAGAATTTCTTGCTAATGTCATACCTAAATCTATCCTCTTTATGGGTAAATGCTACTGTGAAGGAGGAAGGGAAATGAGAGTTTGAGAGGTTTTTTTACTGGTTTCAACAGTAAAATAAAGAAAATTTTACTAGCTTTTAAACCTATTAATTTTAGCAGGTTTGGTTTTTTGTTTGTTTGCAAGCTGATCATTGTAACCTGGATTCTTTGTAACTATGATAGATATCTGTATAACAAAATGCTATTCTCTATCACACTTATTAGGTATTCTTCCAGAGATAGTTTAGAAGTGCTGTATTAGCAAAATAAACATTCAGGGAAAAAAAAAAATAAAAAAGGAAACAAGAGTCATAAGAGATTAAGAACTCAATAAAAATTTAACATTTAGTTCCTGACTACAAAAATTTAAAATACTGTCAATGATGATGATTGAAGAAAAATGGCTATCTAGAAATAATGACTCAATCAGAAATTCTGATGATGTATTTGTAGAAGTAAACATTTTCTTTCCAAGGAGACGCTTTTATGGAAAGGAATAAATTTTTAAATTTTATAGTCTATAGACTTAGAAGAGGTTTACAATGCATGTTATTCCAGGGTGGTGAGTTTAAGTCAAGATTTTTACCATTACGTTTATTTTGCCATGAATAGGTTTGCACTTATGAGTTTATAAGTGTGGATCCAACTAACAGTAGTCTTAAAAGATGTCAATGAATCAGTAATCTTGTCTATTTTATGTTACAGATGTATTACTTTCTGGAAGTTTATGAAAAATATCTAGAAATATTCTAACTGATGCACATTTCTGTATTTTTATGCTCACTTACTGAAGATTGCTGTGGCCAAGTACATTAATGTGTATAAAAATGCATAATACTGATGTTGAAAATAAAGTGTCTAGCACATGTATAAACATCCACACATGAAAGCATGCATGGAAGATGTATAATATTGTTACAGTGATGACTACCATACTATCTGTTTTCCCCAAAGTTTTAGAGGCACATAATGTTATACCACTGTCTTCAGTAACAATCTTATACCACTGACTTTACTGGAGCAAGTTACATGTTAGGAGTCATGCTGAGTGGGAAATTAGAAAAAATCAACTGCTTTGATTTCTATGAGTCTGCACAGTTCAGGTTGATTTGGGCCTCTTCCTCGGTTCTTGGGTTTTGTTTATTTGTGGCATAAGTTTTTTGGGGGATTATTTTTTTTGAAAGGGCCAGCCACATGCTTATTAAAAAAAACTAAGCATAATTTTTCTTACTTGGTGGTGATCTTCATTGTTTTGGATAGTGATGGGTGTAACCTTCCATTCAAAGTTCCAGACCTTCAGTACCAAAAGAACTATGTGAGTGATATTCTTGCTATTTGATACAAACATTGCATTTTATTTCTAAATGCTTTTTCTTTTCTTTTGTTTAGGAACAGCTTGCATTATGAACATTTTTAGTAAAATTCTGTGGAAAAAAAAAACAAAACAGTATGCTTGACTGAAAATAAATAGTATCTGATTTTTTCATATCACATTTGAAAGTGATCATGCTAGTAACACAACCAGTTAAGCCCATTTGACAAGAGTTTTCTACTGAAATAGGTGTTTGTTCTCATTCAGACACTCAGAGACCCTGCCCTTAGACCTTGCTGAAGCAAGGTTTTAATAAAAAGGAACAGAGAAAGGACTCATATTTGTTCTTTGGCTAGACATGAGTTGCTAACACAATCCAACTTTTTAAAAACATTACCCAAAATGTCTATTATTATGTGTGTTTTATTAATGGGCTAGTAGAAAAACCTAGTAAAGCTGTTAAGAAAATTTGAAGTTTTGGATGAATGTATCAAAGTGTTGTCTTTTTCTGCTTTTTAAAATGTTTTTTGATGTGTGCTGACTTTTTATAACCATGGGCACAATAAGCTTACCGTTTTTGAATGTTCCTTCTCCCCACACTTGTCTTGACCTATGTCTTCAGTGCAGAGTCTAATTAGATAAGAGGGCCAACCTTTGATATCAACAGCTATATCCCTAACACATATCTGATCAGCCATGCTTGTGCTGTGTGCCAGGCTCTATGGGGCTGTGAGCAGCCTGATCTACTAGAAGGTGTCCCTGCCATGGTGGAGTGTGAAGGGGTTGGAACTAGATAATATCTAAGGTTTCTGCCAACCCAAACCATTCTATGATGGTATATGTGATTATATATGTGTGTGTGAGTTACTATGCTGATCTAGTAGCCCTTAGTCTGAAAACTCCCATACAATAATTCCATCATTTCTGGTGAAGAGGCATGGTGAAGTGAAACTCTGCCTTGGTAGTTACATGGAGAATAAATCTTGGCAGAGGTCTGTAATTGTTGCTTTGTGTCCACATGGTGAATTGAAAAGACCACAGAAGTTTTGGATTGTATTGGTGACCTTGTAGCATGTCTATTAAAGATAATGAAACTCAGGTTGCAGGACTTGATGTGCAAATTAGTAGCAAAATGGAACAGCAAATGAGTAAAAGACCTGACAGCTTTGAAAGGTAGGACACAGTTCTGTCACTTCAGAGGACCAGCACCTCCCTTTTTCCCTTCTCTGATCTTCAGAGTCTCTCTTCCCTCCCACCACCCTCCCCAGGCTAATCCTCAAGGTGCATGAGAGAAAGTCTCCCACATCACATCATTAAGACTCAGGAATTTAAAAGCATGTCATTAGCAGTTTCCTGAAATAGTGGATAAAAAAAAAAAAATCAATTCTAATGCCAGCATCAATATATTCTTGGACAAGATAGGAAAGAAAAAGAAATAGTTTTGGGATGGTTTTTGGTTTCCTTCAGAAATGAAATAATTTGCAGCACTTACACAGTTTGTTTTCTGAGATTTTTAAACCTGTGTTTTAATCTTTAATAATAACTGCTATAATTATTTGCTATCATGTAGCTGGATGGCAGTGGAGTTGATGACATTTTGTAGTTCAGTCTTGGATAGACGTATCATTTGAGTGGCAGCAGTTTATCATCAAATCCACATTTGTTCATTTGTTTGTTTATTTTCTTAAAATATGACTTTATTAGTTTAAGAAATAGGGGGAGGTGGGAGGGCTGCTGGGGTTTTTGTTTGGATGATTGATTGGGCTTTGGTTTTGTTTTGGTTTTGCTATTGTTTATATTATTTGACCAGTCCAAGTTTTACCAGACATGTGAGCCCAAAGTATAGTATTCCTTAATCACAAGTTTACCATCAATGTACATTTTGGTTCTGCATAACTTTTTCCAGCATTTGCTCAAATGCCTGTGGACAACAAAAAATTGATCTGAGAATATTGTGCTAACAAGAAGCATTGCCAGATGATAAAATATTAATTCTTTTACTTTATATGCAGATATGAGAGAAGCAGCAATTACCCCTACTTTAATTGTTTCATAGATGAATACAATTATTATGTTATTCATTCCATCTGCAGACTGAATGTAAAAAATAACATCGGCATCATATAGTCAGACATTTCGTTTTAAAGTAAACCTTACCAATGTTAGATATATTAAAGCAATAAACCAAGAGATTAAACTTTCATAAACAGTAAGAGCTCATTGTTTTGTAAATGGATATATAATAACATCTTCGTAGCTCAAATGAAACCATAGAACTGACTGGGTGCTTTAGTCTTTCTGGAAACTTTTGATTTATTTTTTTAATCACTTGTTAGCTTTTTTTTATGGCAATTAAACATTGAAAATGGGCCTCAGTCTTCTTGCTACATTACTCTTCTCTCATTGAACTGCTGTCATTTCTTTATGAGGACAAGCAATTTAAAGGTGCAAAAACCCCAGTTAAAGTGTATATGGTTCCCGCTGCCGCAGGTGTTTGTTACTAATGAATGAAGTGATAGCTGGTGTTGGAATGTGAGGTTTATCTTTGCTTATGATTTGTGCAGAAGAGAGGGGATGGAATACCTTTGAAAAGCTGGTAGGAACTGTCCACAATCACAGAAAGGCTATAGCTAGACTTTGTATCTGTAACCAGAATTAATGCTAGGGAAATGTTAACTTAATTTGTTAACTAGATTGCAATTTTGAACCTGACTATAGCTACAAATAAAAAATAGAATACAACAGGTGTTATGGTCCATCTGTTACAAGAATCTGATAATTTTATGAACAGTTTTTTAAAAAACACACCTAATGCTTAGATATACGTAACTAAGAAAAAGAAATGTAATCAATAATAAAGACCATATGTCATACAATCATACAATCAACTCTTTTTTTTTTTTTTTTAGGGTGAGAGAGACTGTTCATGCCTACCAAAAGCTACTAGGACATTCTCTGCCCCCCTCTGTCATGTTATTGCTTCAGGGCTAACAGGACTATAGAGTGCTAAGAACATATTTTGTCATTGAACAAATCTGTTGACTCAAACTGCCATTTTTTGTGGTGACTTCTAAGAGTCAAACAGCACCCTAGAGAAAACTACTCTCTAGGAGAAGAAAAGTAATAACAGCAGCAGAATTTCACTTCTCATTTCCCACTGCCATCGAGATACATGAAAATATTTTCTATCTCTGTATGCAGTCCACATCGAGGAGAGAATTGTAACCTGGGAATATTTCACTGATGATAGGATTGAGTCTTTCATATTTTTAAATGCTAAATGCTCTCAGTGACTTTTTGTTTCTTCCTTTGCTTTTAATTTCCAAAATCCTGTCTTTATTTTTTTATTAAAGCATTTTTTGAATTTCACATTCATAAATTTAAAAAGCATTATTTTAGTCTATCCCATCAACTGCTATCTGCATCCATTAATGATTATTTTCTGCCAAATATAATCAGCATGGCTCTGCAAATAAGCATGACCTAAAAATAAAACAGATAATTTACATCTAGATATCATGGAAGAAGGCAGTAAATCCTGAAATAGCATCATCTTTGAATGTTGCCTCTTTAGATGACTTTCCATCCACAACTTGCATCAGTCAGTCTGTGTGTTGCCAGGGCATCCCTATTGCCTGGTATTAATTTTAATAATTTTAGTGATATACTGTTTATGTAAAATGGAATGAACAAAGGAGAATTTCGGAGCTGAGTCTGAGATTTTGGCTTTCATTTGTTTTAGCTGCAGACAGTATTTGCATGTAGCTTTTGTGCTATAATTGTGTTTAGTTCTGCTGACATTGTACTGGGTTAGCAGCATAGACAATAACAGATGAGGGTTCCTTTTGTGGAAGTTAAGAACTAGCTGATTAATTGTTATTATGTTACACTCTAGAGGAAACCTTGTAATTAAACCACAAAAAGCTATATTAACATAATGTTAGGGGTTTGACTTAATTCCACGAAAGCAAGAAAATTCAAAGTTAATGGTGAAGAGGGTAATGTTACCTGTTTTAGGCCAAATGCTGACAAGAGCTTAGCTTGACTATTTGTGACTATCATGGTTGTTTCTCTGTGTGATTACGGCAGCTGCATTTAAATTAAGTCCTTTGACTTTTCTTTGCAGATCAGGCTTTATTGAAAAGATTATTGAGCAGTCAGCTCAGTTACCTTTGGAACTAGATCTGATGTTAGAGTTCATGCTTCTAGACACCTAGTCCTGTCTTTGATCTAGAGGATGCACTCCTTGGTAATTTTTTTGGTTTTAGATATACTGTATTTCCTGAAAGCCTACCAGACTGGTATTGGTACTTCTATGTGACATATTTTGACTTGCAGTTAAATGCTATATTTTTATGTGTATGATTCGGAAGTAGAAACACCTTGTTTATTTGAATGAGTGCTTTTCTAGAAGCTAAAATCTTCCAAGTTTTAATACACACTCTGTTCAGGAAATAATTTTGAATTCTTTCCACAGTCACATTTCCCTGTCCTGCTTTCTGTGTCTTCAGCTTTTTAATCTCACCCACATATACTGACTGAAGAATTTCAGAGCCCACAGTAAAGTCTATGCAGGCGTGCTTTCAGAATGAAATGTAACAGTAAAAATTCCATTGTTAAAAGTTTGAGGCAAGTCAATGATTAGTCTGACAGGGTGATCACAGCGAGTGCTTCCCCATCTCTCCTTCTTCCATCCCAGCCCTTGACTGCTGGAGAGTTACAGCACCCATCTGCAGCCTGCATTGTTAGTTGTCGTACTCATCTCCACAGCAGCTGATTGGGAACTTTGATACTTCTGAAAGGTCTTGATTTGATGTAGTCCTCTTTTATGTGAACAATTTAGGTAACACAGACCTTAATTCTCTATTCTCTAGCCTGTGTGATCCTGTGGCAATTTCATAGTCAGCTTTGCATCTATTATGGGTAGAAAATTACACATCGGTTGATGGAGTTGGCAGTGAAGAGGCAAAGACAGATGATTACCTGAAAAATTCACGTCCTCTAACTAAAAGACTTCACTCCCCAAGTATGGGCTTCTTCCTGCCTTGTATACCTAAAGATTACTTTCACATATATTTCCAGAAAATTAATGCCTAACGTTTAGTACTGAAGCAAGAAAAAGAAACATATAAGTGCATAAGTCCCTGAATTAATCACAGGATTCATATGTAGTGAGTTATTTCTGGCATTTTTAAAAACATGTACTATAAAATTAGTTTCTAGAGCTTCTTACTTTAAAGGACAACAATGGCACATGAACTGTCTCTATGAAAACTTTATGAAAACAGAAACAGTTTTTGAAATATTAAGAACTCACTCAATTATGAAATTTAAACATTGTAAATGGACTCCAGAGATACAATTGCAATTCTTGGAATAGACTAGTTTATGAGCTGTCACAGCTAAAACATCCAAAATGAGAATACATTTTTCATGTTGTTCTAAGGTTTTAAAAACAGTAAACTTGAACTTCATTTTCCAGTTTCCAGATTTCAGACATAGTCCTGTACACATTTTAAATGCATATGCCATGAAATCTGTCCTACTTAGTTATCATGCAAACTCATCAACCACTGAATTTTAAATACAATGTAGTCATCCTTGTTTTGGGAAGCTAAAAGCATGCAATCTTACCTCCAAAGAGTTTGTTATTCTAAGCTCTCACTCCTATAAATATGCAAGAAGCAAGTTCTATAGAAGAAAAACAGAGTTTAATATTTTCGAGCAATTGTTTTCTTTTCATTGTTTTGTAGTTTTTTCATTTGGTTAGTTGTGCTTTTTTTTGTTTTTGTTTTTTTTTTTTTAATTTCTAGAGCATACTCTTTTTCAGTGCTATCTGGAGTCTGAGCATATAACATCCCTCTGACTTTCTGCAAGCTTTCCTCATTCTCTTTATGTGTGCTTCTGATGCTTTTTGTACCCTGTCTACCTCTCTCTCCTGGAGAGAAGTCCAACTGCTAGCATCTGCACACACAAACCAGCTTCCAAACTACTGGTTAACTCATTGATGTACTATAGTTTGTATGCACTTGATACACCTGCAGTTTTAGCTGTCTGGTTTGGATGGGCTTTTTAATTATTTTTATCCTTCTCCTAGATAACAACCAGATACCATACTTCTGGCTTCAATAATATTTGTTCTCTGAGCAGTCTAGTTCTAATAATTTAATTTTTCTCTATTAAACCACACAGCTTGGTCAATTAGTATTATTTTTAATAGGTGCAAGCTACAACCTTAGAAGTTGCAGGAAATTTCACCTATATTATCTTCACGGGATCCTAATTGATGTGTGTAACACCAAAACTGTAATCTGAAAGAATCCTCTTTCAGCACCTCTAAGAGCCTTATCTTCATGCCTGTAGAGACCTGACGTAAATATTGGATTTGTAAACACTTTGGCATACTAGTGCTTGACAAACACATTAAAAATGATCGCTCATGAGCAACAAATCTCCTGCCTTACAGCAACTTCATATATTGCACAGCTGGCTGTCATGATGCTAGCAAGATTTTTGTTCTTTGATCAGACAGGAGTTTAAAATTCAAAGTGTTCAAGATGCTTATCATGATTGTAATTTCCTATACCTTCCCGAAAATACTAAGAAAAACTTTTCCACCATCCAAGCAAGCCTGCCTAAGATGCACTTTTAGAGAAATTGCCAGCTCCATGCTGAATGAGTACCTTGCTATTTTTGCTGAAGGTAGACCCTTGTCGAACTCTGCCTGTTGGGGCCCACTTAATATGAAATAGTTGGAGCACAGCACAGAAGCCAGACGCAGGAGGACACAAAAACTACATTGGCAAATGATCTGTCAAGTGACCCATGAACAAAATCGAGATTGAGTTGCCCTTTGAAATAAACCTATTTGAATTTTATTATCTCTAGAGCACCTTGTGTCTCTAATCTTGTGAAAGGTTAGTATTCCATCCATCAGAGCAAGATTAGAGCTCTAGTTGATGCCTGTGCTTGATGATAACTGAATACAGTATTTGGGGCTGGAGGAAGGAGATTCGTTACTGTGAGCAGTTCAAAGAAAGATTGTGTAAACAGATGCTCAGGGAAGCAGGTTCACAGTATAGACCACGTATATTCTGAGTCAGGATAGCAGAAATCTAAGGAGCAGAATATCAGTAAAGATTTTAACAATAATTTAAATGGAGCAGAGTTACCTTATTTCCACCTTTTACTTCATGTCTCAGATTAGCAGACCCAAATGGCTGCTGCTTACTAGGTGAGCAACTAGGCTAGTAGTGAAATGCTAGTCACTTTCTCAGTGCATCTATAAAGAAAAAGCTAAGACTAAGGGAATAAATGAGAAAATAATAAATGAAAAATATCCATGGCTCATGGCCCTCATATGCATAGACAGAAGTGAAGAATGCAAATTCTGTGATGTTAAAGAATAAAAAGCTCTGGTTTTATTCATTCAGAACTTCTCCGTCTCTTATGTCTGGTAAAAAATTATTCCTCAACTTTTATGTCTTTTTAGAGCTTACCTGACATTTTGAAAGAAGCTTTAGAGAACAGGCATCATTTTTCCATGTCTTTGTTTGCCTGAACTTTCTAAATTTTATATTATGCTCTGAATTATATATGTGATTATATATGTGATTAAGTTAATAACAGTGGTGACCTTACTTCTTGTGTTAAAAAAAGAAATGTGATTAAGTTCTTCATTGTTTTGTGTCAGCTCCAGACCTTTGAATTGCTTCAGAAATATAGAAGTAATTCAAAGGATTAAAAAGTGTATATTTTTCTAATCCTTTAGTTCCTCTTGGTGGGTCTGGATTTGTGCCTCTGGCTTTTCTATCCGTGCAGAGCAGACCATGTATTTATGTTCTCACATTTGGCTTTGAAGGATAACAAGAAGCCCTTTGGACTTGATGCCAATGTATCAGCCAGCAGCAAAATAACATGAGACTGAATTTTTTATTTGTTGTCAAACTTCATAACATCACAAAGGGAAAAGAAATTGAGGGTAGGTCTGAGATTTTCCAGAGACAGACATATGTTAAAGCAGTAGAAATAGTGCTATGCAAGGTAGAAGCCTGTTTAGTTCTTAGGTAATACCACAGTGTAGTCACAAAATTAATCAAGCAAACAAACAAACAAACTCCCCTCAATGGCAAAAAAAACCACAAAAACCCCCAACTACCAAACGAAAAAAATCAAACCACAAAACTCAACAAGGAAAAGTAAAATGATGCCAAAATAAAATTATATTTGTAATAGATTATATTGATACTCAGAGTATAAGAAACCATGACTTTCACCTACGTTAGTTTAATGTAAAGCCCGTGACAGAATGTACAAACTCCTAAGAATAAGTAAAGATGTTTAGAAGAGGCCAATCTTAAAGTAAAACAGGTAGTAGAAACAAAACAAAAAAAATCCAGGGTGTTATAAAATATTCCTGTGGGACTCTTGATTCCAGAGACAAAAGCAGCTGTTTCTATGTAATTAACAGAAAAGATTTTTCAGTACCTCCTACAATTACATTTTCAGCTACCTAACTGATTTTTACTGTATTAAGGCACTAGCAGTATAAACTATTACTAGTATGTGATATTTCATGTGCTTAATTAATAAAGACGTATGAGGTAGGGGGTATGGCACCTGTTGCAGTTATTGTGACATCAAACATTAAAAATTCAATTAAAATGTATTATACATACACATATTATGGGAAAGTCTGAGTGAATATATGGTCTTTACAAGAGAGGAATGTGTGAATAATAAAATGATGCTTCTTCATTGAAAATGGAGAATACTTTCTAGATAATGGGTTGAGTGAGCGAAACAATTTAATGCTGAACCCTGATATAAAAGTGACCTATTGGAAACACATTTCTAATTATATAATTTGTAAATGTGGGAGCACTTGAAGTATAAGGCCATGTAGGCTACATGAAATTATACTGTACTTATGGAGTTTATTATTATGAAAAAGGAGCACTGTAATTAGTGTCACCTAATATGTAATATACCTAATGTTTTCATTTTTCAGAAGTTATCAGTGTTTTACTGTGAGTTTGAAAGTCCTCTCACAGTTATTTAGGTCCTCATAAGAGATTGCTGAATGTTGTCTCAATTAAAAAACAGAAAGTGTGTTCTCTCATACCTTTTTCAAAGGAATCCCTATTTTTTCCGTCTGTACTGAGTCATTTGGCCCCTATTTTTGTCCTATGTCTGATGTTTCTCCCAAATGATGAATATATATACATTAGGGAAACTAATAAACAAAGAACTTATTGAATAAAAAAGTTTACAATCATTTGTTTTGTTTCTGTATCTCACCAGACCCCTAAAAACTTTAGTCTTTCAGATGATGCAGGAGTGGAAGCCCTAAAATCACTTTGTCAAGCGATAACACATGTACTCATATGTGTATTAAATGAAAATACTAACCCTGATCCCGTGCAGATGATATAAAGGACAGGCTCCTGCAGGATGTAAAGGGCAGCCTACATTTTAGAGCCCAAGCGAGACTTCTGATCTAAAACCTTCTTTCTCTCCCTATAAAGAACATAAAGGCAGAGCTGGACCAGGGCTTCATGCCAAGGTTCTTTGGTCGGGTGTTTGGAGTGAAGCAGTGTGTAGCCTGATCCTTCAGTTTTTGGGATCCTTGTTCTACCCCTGTGTTCAGGGAGATGGTTTTGATGACATCAGTAGACTGTATCTGAGAAACATCTGGATTAAGTTTAGCTCTCTTCTTATCACTTTCTCTCTTTCTTTCAGTTGCCAGTTCCCTGCTTTTCTATCTTTTCTCCAACTATTTTTGCCCTTTGTAATTTTGCTTCCCTAATTCACCTGTGCTGCCTCACTTCTGCTTGTCCATTCTCCCATATTTTAATGCTTCTGTGGTAGCGTAGTGCAGGAAAAGAAGTACAAGATCTGTAGTCAGTGTGGGTCACCCTGGCCCCTTCACTGCCTGCTGCCCAATAGGAATGATCAGCTTTTCAGCTTTTTCTTCAGACCTCATCTCAGAGGGCTGTAATTCTCAGATTTATATTATTTATATGAAAAAAAAAATTATATGAGAAAAAAAAACAGTTGGGTTTTCTTCCCAAATGTGCCATAGCATTAATGTTATGGCCAAACAAGCTGGAGAAATACCCAAATATTATAACAGGAAATAGCATCCAGTAGTAATTTTGGGGACCTAGCCACCGAAAGTGACCCAGAATATTTGCTTCAATTCTGACTCAGGATGAAGCATTGGACAATGTAGTGTGCAGAATTACATCTGTCTGAGGGAGAGGAATGAAGACTGTATGATAGGGAGGGAAGACAGTTAGGTCTCAAGACTGCAGAGAAGATGGAAAAAATAGTAAACAGCAGAAGGCCTGGAAGCCCAGTGACTTATGTGCAAACCCCCCCATCCCCCCAAAGACGAATAGAAAAACCATACAAAAATCCAGTAATAGGTTCTAAATCTCATAGCTCCCACTGAGCCCCACCTCTTCATTTGTCACAGAACCATAGGAAGAAGTCAGAGATACTGTTTACTTAGCGAGTCAACACCATGGGGGGTTAGCAGAATATTATTGTCAATATGTTCAACAGATTCAGCAATGAATCAGCGGACCAGAAATGGAAGCACAAAACTTTGGTGTCACTACATGGACATATCCATTTAGATGGAAACATCATATGCAATACAGCAGCTGATAAATGGAAACAAGTCCCTGCATAAACTTAACCTAGGAGATGGAAGGCCACTCCCATGTAGTTTAATCAAAGGAAAATTAGTTTATACTGTTAAAAAATCTAATGTAACCCTAAATGTATACCAAGCTCGTAAAGCTGTTTTTTCAGTTCATCATACCATATCTTGTATCTAAGTTTCTTTCTTACTGGAAAGCTTTCCCCCTAGACACACTTGTAAGAGAAAGAAACATTTCTGTTGAGAAGGTAGGTCAGATAAAAATCAATCATGCAGCATCTTGATCCAGTGAACTGATGTCTGTAGATGAAGATTTGTGTTGGCTTTAAAGCTATTCAAATACAGACTTCATTTTTTAATCCCTGATCTTCAAAACATGGAGGTAGGAAAGTTTATTGACTTCACAAAGCTCCATTGGGGACCCAGGGTCTTTATAGCAGCATATAAATGTGGATCCAGGATCTGACAGACTGTTTTCTTCAAAGCAATAGATCTTTTCCTACATTTGTAGCTTCTCTGAGGCCAACTTTATTAGCCTGAACCTTAATCCTTAACCTTATATTTAATCTAGAGTTTTATGCATTGCCTTGTTTTAAGTCACTGATTGCCCACATCTGATCTATAGGACATTATTCCTTAACTTTCCCACTATTACTTTAGGAAAAAAAAAAAGTCATGCCTCTAGCAGAGAACATTTAAGTTGACTTCATGACATTTAAGTTAACTTAATTTGATGCCATAAAACTAAAAGAAAGTTTGCTGCTTCACTGAAGTTTGACCACGTAGCTCAATTTACAAGCAAGAAATTCAATCACACCTCTGTATTACTGCAGTAACAAATAGTACTGTCCTCAGTGTCCAATTAGTCAAGGAACAACTAAGAAACCAGTGTGAATTTAATACTGCCTGGCCTTAATGGTGCATGAGGTTCTCTTGAGTGTAGATGTGGAGAAATTGGATAAGCTCAAAAATAAGTAAATTTTCTTGGAGGTAGCTTTATATTTTTTGTTTGTGGTGCTAAACCATAACAGAAGCTATTAAATTCATTCAGAGGTGTCTGGAAAAACAGTCAACATGACTTCATTACCTCTTAAACTGCAGACTTTTATACAAAATTGATTTTGTGTACATAATAATTTCATTATGAAGTCAAACTTCAAACTGCTCTTACAGCAGGCTTCTGCTGGTTAGTTCAAAGAGAACTCTTTGCAGATATTTCAGTATCTTTTCAGACCTAACATCTTAAGAGGTTGTTTTTTTTTTTAATGTAATATACTGATTTCTTTAAAAGTACTAAAATGAGCCTTCTTCAAAGAGAGAGAAAGGTGACATGAGATGGAAAAGAAAACTGCAATGTATTAACAGTGCTTACATTATATAAATACAACTGTATTTTAGCTCTCTACCCTTGGAATTGTAACATGAAAGTAGCTGCAGTTCTACTTTTAAAGATACCATGGTGCATCCACTCTGATCTGTTTAAAACCTGTCTTTACCCACTGAGATCCAGGACCTGCACTTCCTACTGGCTACTTCACCAAATGGATTTAATCCAGCAGATGCTTCAGAAAACAACCCTCTAATGAAGCTGAATAAGGCCCAAGAAATGGTTTTCAAACACTTCAATCACAGTTCTTCACTGTAGTCTATTTTGCTTAAAATGGGAGAAACAAAAGACAGTATTCTAGAATAGGTGAAGAAACCCTCCTCAGTGCCACGCATGCCTAAACCCAGGTTGACATATCTGCCTCTGAAGCACAGTTCCCCAGTGTCACTGATGTCAAGTTGTCGCTGATCACCCCATTGTAAATAAAAGTCTATGAAGATTGTTTTCCTATGAAGTGCTTTCCTCTGGCCAGCAAAAGCCTTCTTCCTGGTGAATGGCTCCTGCCCTTAGTCAATTCAAGCTGTCTACTGTGAGAACAGATATGAGGGCAAACAGTGACTTTGGGGTCACATCCTTTGCAGCACAATACCTGTCCAAAAATAGTCTTTTTTTTTTCCCTTTTTTTTTTTTTTTTTTTTTTTTTTTTTTTTTTTTTTTTTTTTTTTTTTTTTTTTTTTTTTTTTTTTTTTTTTTTTTTTTTTTTTTTTTTTTTTTTTTTTTTTTTTTTTTTTTTTTTTTTTTTTTTTTTTTTTTTTTTTTTTTTTTTTTTTTTTTTTTTTTTTTTTTTTTTTTTTTGGCAGAATGTATAAATTATCCTGGTTTAAATCAATTTTATCTGGATTGTAGCAAGGCAGTTTTTTCTTACTTTCCCCCTTTGTCATCTGGTCCACCTTACACTTCTCTGTATTAAAAGTCAAGAAACTTTTAATATGTTTAGAAGATTGCTGTAGAATATAGGCATGGCAAAGAATTTTCATATGAAGTGTTAATTGGTAAATCTCCTTAACTGCTGAACTGGATATTTAATAGCCTCTAGTGATGCGTAGCGAATAACAGTACAGTCTCTATATTTTAAAACAATTGTTGCACTGAGTCCCATAGTTTATATATTGTTAATATAATTTTCATGAAAGCTTTAAATGTTTTTCAGAAGAAACTGTGGTGACTCATGAATCTTTCACGAGGTGTTGTGCATTTTTATGAACATATGATGTAAAATTCATCATTCTGAAATTCACAGATATCCATGAAGTGCTACACGTCTCTCTTTGGTCATGGATATTCATGACAGTACTACTGCTGTAAGTGTTTAAATGCCCATTCATAAATATTCTAGAAATGTAACCTTCTGATGCCATGTAACATTTTGCTTACATTTTATGAGTACTTCACTTGGGCATTTTCCACTTGATAATGAAAGCAGAACCTTTAGGGACAGTTATTGGTGTATATATAAATTATGTGTAAAACTATCTCATTGCTTTGGTTTTATTCCTGGCATTTTCTATCTTTGTTATTGCTCTAAGATCAACAAATTCTTTGAAGGCATCTTGGGAATTTCAAGTTTCGTATTTATAGTCAAGGATACATCATAAATATAAAGCACCATGTGCAACAGAACATGAATTGAGATTCCGGAGTGCAGTAAAGATTCCAAAAAGTGTATGTTAATGTCTGATATTTCTCATGTGAAAGTGATGTGTTTCAGGTAGTATCTGTACAGAATCAATGACAGGATCAAGTATCCTTTTTATACATACTCGAGTGATGGTAAATGACCTTTTTCAATGAAGAAACAGTAAATTTAGCATTTAAAGGTTGCACCTGCATCCCCTGAAATTGCTGATAATGTTCTCATTGATTTCAGTGTTGCGGAATAAAGTCTTATAGGCCTTTATCAATGCATGTAATCAGCTTTGAGTAGATGACAGATCCTTTATAATAATGTTCGTTTGTACAATAATTTCTTTGTGTATGGGCATCAAATAATGCCTTAAATTCTTCCTCAGATTAGGTTTCTATTGTGATAATGGCTTTTGATGTATAAAAAGCAGCATAGCTTTCTTTCTGTTTGCCTGCACTGTCCCTCATTTCAGCGCAGGACAGTCCTGTTTGCATTGTCTCCATGTTCCACAGTGGAGAGTGGTAAAGGATGAAGCCTCTGTGGTTTTGTCTTCCCCTGGGTCTCTTTCCTTCCCTCCTCGCAACAGCCTGACCCATAAGGCAGAAAAAGTCATGGTCTCTGGACAGGAGTCAGGGAGAGGATTGCAGTGAATTATATTCTATTACCAAGTTTTGCTGTAGTCTGAGAAATGGAGGGATTGCGGAGGGAGGAGAGACCCTCATCTTTACTGTCAACCTTTGAGATTGCACTGGTTTCTAAATTTAGTATCACCCAAACCTTTCTTAATATCTTGATATTTACAGGTATAGGACATTCTAGAAAGGTATCAATATCCATTAACAGCTACATAATTTCACACGTAGGTGGTTTTACCCAAGACATAACCAAGGATGTAAATCACCTATTGTGAAATTTGTGATTATAGGGCACATTTAATTATCAGACTTGTATTTCTCATCTTTAAATGCTATGTATATATATTCAAAATTAGTTTAAAAAGAAGAGCAGTTTTCAACAGACCTCATCACACTGCAGCTTTTGTTTTGTCTAATGGGAGCTGAAATTTGTTTCCCAGATGAGACTGTTGAGTGTTTTTAAAGGTCAAAGCTACAAGAGAATTTTAAAATTAGTTATTCAGGCTTACTACAAAGTAATATCAATGCACTGGTAGCCTTATGCATACAGTTTGTTTGCTCTTGAATATAAAACAAATGTAATGTCAAAACCAGGGGAAAAAATCATCTGCTGTAAGTATTCTCCTTACAGCAATTTTTTTCTCAATTGTGAAGTTAAATTGAGTTCTTTTTGTTTTGTAAGGCTAGTTATCGTTAGAAAAAAGTCTCTGGAAACCCAAAGCAGTTGGAAAATGAAAAAGCATGGAAACCACAGAGGTTAATTTCACTTGAATTTCCTTGAGATAAATCACAACTTCCACTAACTGATGTCATTGTGAAATACCTTTAAGAAAAGAAAACAAAAAAGGAAAAAAAGAAAAAAAAAAAGAAAAAAGAGAAAAAG
>NW_020955372.1:12774-24854 GCF_003031625.1 Empidonax traillii | reverse complement strand
AGAGGGAAGGGAAGGGAAGAGGGAAGGGAAAAGGGAAGGGAAAAGGGAAGGAATGGGGAAAAGGGGAAAGGGGGAGGAAAGGGAAGGAAAGGGGAAATGGAAAGGGAGTATCTGTACCTAAAGAACCCCCAAAGGACCTCTGTGCCAGAAACCATAGTTACTTTATGTGAATTCCTGTATTCTTCTTACCATCAGCCTTATCAGGACTGGGAATTTAAAGAATGTGCAATGAAGTTAGGTAGCCAAAATCCACATAGGGTGTAGATAAATGTACATCTTCTCAGTAAATGCTTCTTAATGCTGAAGAGCTCTGTGCGGGTTTCTCTCAGTTAGGAGCAAGACTGCATGTCCAGCATATCAGATGCACCATAGTATGGCATTCAGGTCTCAAGTTCTGCTAAAAAAGGAAAGATATGCAGAATATATGGTAGTTAGATTAAATTTTCTGTTTGTCTCTTTAGTCTTAAAGCTCATGCATATATTTTTGGGTTTGGGAATCAGACAACAAGCTATTTCTACCTTTGTGTGTTGCCCTACAGTCAGATGTTGCTTTTGCTTAAATTGCAGATGGAAAAGAAAATACAAGGAAACTTATCAAATTGGGAATGTTCATAGAATATCCACTCAAACATAATATAACTTTGTTTCTCTAAAAATTGCCTCTACGTGTTTGTGCATATAATTTGTTGAAGGCAATTATTGCATCATGTCATGCTGCAATATTATCCACAGTCTTGATCCAATCCAATATGTCCAACTTGACTTATGATGACAACTAGTCATCACTTTGGAATTAGGCTAGCTCCCAGGTTGAATTGCACTATAACACTAGTTTACCTATGTAAAAATAGAGTGAAAATGTCACCTTGCAGTTGACAGGATAGTGTGACAGCTAAGAAGACCCCATTTTTAATCTGAGCTGTACCGACCATTCAGTAAGAGACTCTAGCAATTCTGTCCTTTCACTTTGTAACTGTGTTGTCTTATCATAGATAAAACATTTAAAAACAATTCACATTTGTTTGCAGAGACTGTTACTATCTATCTTGCATCTTAAATTTACAAATATTGTTTAAAAATGAAAAGAGTGTGATCCGTGGACTGGATACTCTCCATTTAAGCCTATATAGAGCATGTAATGGTTTGAAATAGCACACTTCATCTTTTCAGTATCTAAATGTGCATTAGACCTTACTTACTTCCAACTATCTCACAGAAGTGCATGGACTTCCTTAGACTCTCTGGCTAATAAAGGAAATCGGAATAAAAACATGCTTGAAACATAAGACATATCCAGGACATATACTGTCATAAAAATGAATCATCACTTAAAATGAGGAAAAATTATTTCCAGCATTAACACTGCTCATGACAGCCTATTTTGGCAGCAAAAAAATTTCGCAAGATATATACTTTAAAACGCTGCACAACTCTGTTTTATATAGATCCTCCTCTCCCACCTAGTACTTGAGTGCCTTCCAGGAGCACATTAAGTAATATGACTAATGTATGTCTCATCTTCATTCTTTTACCTTGAGCTGAAATGTTACATTATTTTTCAAAAACTACCTGCAAGTTGATGAAATATCATCTTTGCAATGAACATAAAATTTTTACATCACTTGGAAGACCATGGAAAAATTCAACCTCTGCAGAAGCACACACAGTTTCTCCTGACATAACTGAACAAATAGCCAGCTGTGTCAGGACAGTTTTTATACATAAGCATTGCAAAGCAGACTCCTTTCTTGATATGTGGAAGTTTTGCAGACTAAAAAAGTATGCAATCATTCACAGTAGCATTAATTTTTCTGGATGGGAGTTGATTGAGAATTTCACTGATTAGTACAACATGGGAGATCTCTGTCTGGAACTAAAAAGGTGTCCAATTCTGTAGTTGTTGATTTATTATTATGATCCTGCATAGGGTTACTGATGCAGATAGCTCTCTTAAACTAACTTTCTTTTTTATCAGAGTGTATGGAAGGTCTAACTTTTTAATGGCATAATTTACCTTAAGCAGCAGCTCTCAAAGACTAGAGATCTGTAAGAAGACTAAAAATTAAATAAATGTATAGCTATTTAGAGTACATTAACTTTCATACAGAATTAGTATGTATGGTGTCACATTTGGAATAGCATGAAGTTTTAGCTTGTAGAGTTACTGATAATGTTTGTACCACAGTGTAAATAAAGATTGTGACCAGCATGGACCACATGGTGCTAGATGCTGCACAAGCAGAGGATAATTGTCTACCCATCTTGGTTGGCTTCCAACAAGCTAACTGGGAAATTAATAAATAATATCCCTAAACAAAGAAAGAGTGGGCTGACAATCTCAGACAAGGAATGTTAGCAAACTCAGTTAAACTTTGCTGTGACTGACTTATGCAATGGCATGATCTTTTAATATAAATAGTGGGATTCACAGTATAGCTAGGGATTGTGAGGAGCCATCATGTGAACTGCTTATAGCATCCTCCCAGCATATACAGCCTTTTTTGAGAGAGAAGACAAGGGGCCCTGATTCACTGTTTTCGTGACTATCTTTCCCACTTGTCATTCAGTTGCACTTCTGTGAAATCCCAGATCCAAACTTAAATCAAAGTTTAATTTAAGCCCCAGGTTCTCTGCCAACTTTTTGCCTTCCAGACTGTGTGACTAGAGAGCTACATGTATTCAGCAGTGCAGCTTGCGTTATTTCTACAAGACGAAATGCTGCATGCATGAAGTAGTAATCAGAGTGATCCAGATGTCAAAGATACCGCCACATCAGGCTTAACAGTGAAAAACAGCTTTGTTTCACTTTTCCCTTAAACAGAAGACTGAGGGTTGTAGATGTCTGATTATTCTATTAGGCAACAAAATTTTGATGGGGGGAGGGGTGTTTCTTTAATTTTGTTGTTGTTTTGTTTTTATTCTTTTCCTACATAAACTATTTAGCAAAAGCCTCTCCTTTTCCAAATGGAATTTATTCCTTATGAAGAGCCATGGTTTTAATGACAGTTTAGACATTCATATATTTATTAAACTGTATTTTCCCTTTAATAAGTACTTTGATGTAGCTGGTATGTTCTCAATGTTCTGTGTATATATTTTCATAATAACCCCTTTCCAGTTATCTGAGAGACCAAAGACTGCAACTCTGCACAACTTCTGCCAAAAATAACAGTTTCTTTTCTTACTGTGTCCTGGTAGACTGGCAGTGTTTGGTGGATTCTGATTTTAGCAGATCACAGTTGCAAATCCTCAAATTTAATGTGGCTTTTTTTCTTATGTAGTCTTAAATTCCATCCTGTCTTTATCATGCAATGGTTCTGCAGTAGGGCACTGTGTTAAAAGAGTATTCACATTGTATCATTAGCCAAGACTGTAAGGAGTCATCACATCCCTGCAGTTAGCACACACAGATGTGTCTATGGGCAATGACCACAAATTTAGCATCTGGTATCCCAGAGTTGATGTGTGAAGAGTCCTGCATCACTGCAAACCATTTAATTGCAGTAAATATTAGTATTTTGCCAAAGGTTTTGTCCCCTCTACCTTTCTGTCTGCAATGCCCCATTTACAGGCCACAGAAGTTATAGAGTTCTGGGATGGGATCTTCTGAAAAGCAGGAGACACTATGCCCACTTTGGTCAGCTGTGTTTAAAGAGCTGTTGTATACACTCAGTGATTTTTTTGAACTGAATCTGAACAGAAGAGATGATTACATATTTCCAGTGTATCCCCTGGGCTTGGTTTCCAAGAAGAATAATTTCCACCAGGCAAAATCTAAGAGTAGGTTTTGGTTTGGGCCTGGGTAGATAAAAGGTACAGAAACAGTAGTCTGAAATCTTTTCAAAAAAACTTTACGTTCTGCTCTTCCAAAATAAACAACTAGCACAAACTGAAGTTAGTAGACTGGTTGTGATATGATTGGGTGGAGCGTTTAAGCACTGTTTTTCAGTAGAGTAAAAAATTACTGAAAATACTAACATTTTCTTAGCATTACCTAGACCTGTAACACTTTTAAGAAAAATTCTTCTAATTTCCTTTCAGGTCTCTTTCAAGTTCTCTTCAAGAATATTTGCAAATAAATATTCAGATTTATTTCTGTGGTTTTCTTCTACATTGTAAAAAATTTAATCAAAGCAGAACTTCTAAAATCATTAAAATTTCAGTTAAATCATCATAGTAATGACTTTACTTTTAGTTTAGAACATTTGTATACTGGCTATGGAGGATGCGGTCAGAAAACCTTCTGTACCTTACTGTTACATCTGTTAACACCTGGTTTTTTTTTCCCTGCAGAGTTTTTCCGAGAACTTCTGGAGAATGCAGAAAGATCCTTAAATGACATGTTTGTCCGGACATACGGCATGCTGTACATGCAGAACTCTGAGGTGTTCCAGGATCTCTTCACAGAGCTGAAGCGGTATTACACGGGAGGCAATGTGAACTTGGAGGAAATGCTGAATGATTTCTGGGCTCGGCTGCTGGAGCGGATGTTCCAGCTCATAAACCCCCAGTACCACTTCAGTGAGGACTACCTGGAGTGTGTCAGCAAGTACACAGACCAGCTCAAGCCATTTGGAGATGTACCCAGGAAGCTGAAGGTTCAAGTGACTAGAGCGTTCATTGCCGCACGGACCTTTGTTCAGGGGCTGACAGTAGGCAGAGAGGTTGCGAACAGAGTATCCAAGGTAATCTAAAATCAGGGGTTTTTTTTAAGCTTGAATTTGTTCTTAACTTCCCAGACAACTGAAATCTGGTTGTGTGCTTTTTTTTTTTTTTTTTTTCCCAATACAGTATGAGGCGGTATGTCTGGTTGTTTTTTATGTTCACCAGTACACCCATCCCAAGCTTATAAATAGAGGCAACAGTTGTTTTTAATTCCTTCTGGGGATATTAATGCAATACTGACTGACTCAAAAGCATTTCTTTGTGCTTAAGACACAATGAAATACAAATATAGATCAATGTCTTAGCATGGTAGTGATTGTCATTTGTAATTCAAAACTGGCTACATATGTAAAAGATGAGGATTATGATCAGAATTTAAATGTTTCAAGCGAATTTATGCTGCTGTTCATTAGGACAGTACAGCTCTCACAGCATTCATTCATCATGCAGCTGGGTGATGGATTTTGGTAGAAATGTCTAGTCATGTTTCTGATGAGAAAATAGACAAATAGTGACACCTCTGGAGCTTGAGCTTTCCCAGAGGATGGTTTGACTCACATTTATTTTAGTTTTGATTATTTATCTATGCAAATATTTGTGATGATTATAATCCTTGAGGGCTTCACATAATTAAAGCTATGTAAGAAGAAAACACACACAAAAATAACCCATCTGGGTACCACAAATATGCCTGAATTACTTTTTCTTGTACAGTATTTCAAACTCAAGTATATTTTTCTTAAATGCAATTACAACTGCATACTTATTTTGTGATTTTGCTATTTCACACTCCTGATTGTGTATTTGGACCTTGAATTCTGAAATGGTCTAGTGAGATCCACTGTGACATGCTCAAACACTCACTTTTGAACAATAAGTGCATGAATGATTTTGGTGGTTGGCCCATCCAATATTTTACCTCGAGCAGACTGTCTCATTTGCTTCATTTAAGTCACAGCCAGAAGGTAAGGTAGAGACAATATATTGTACGGTAGACTTCAGTTCAAGCACTCAAGAAGATGAGGCTTTCTATACTTTTCTTAACCTGTATTATGTGATATTTTGCAATTACAAATTGAGAAGCCATGGAGCCAGAGAAGGGCTCCATATCGTGAAGGGAGAGCCTGATTTTATGCCTCGGAGATTGCACTGAAGAAAAAAGGTCATTTTGCACTTAAAATTTGATGAGTGAAATATGTGATCCTGGTTAGTCAGCTAGAACCAAAATCTCTTCCTCCCAGGTGCATTCCTGGGCTATGGTGTTGTCTTCCTTTGCTTTCCGGCACTGCCAGTTCTTGCCGTCCTTTCTGAATAGCGGCAGAACATCAGCATGAAATCCCAGACTGCCTAGTCTGGCTGGGGGCAGATACAGCTTTTTAGCCTCCGAGGGTTCAGAATCTGCAGCCCCAGATTAGCTCTGAAGAACGATGATGTCCCCATGTGTCACATTTAAGTGAAAGTGCTGAACTCTGATGTCTCTGTTGTCAACAGGCACTGAGTCTTGCTGCATTAACTGCATCAGATTGTAGTGAGTAATTCATGTAATATATGTATAATTTGAGAATCCCTCACAGATTAAGGTCTGAACTGTCTGCTGAGGTGTCACTTTCCCTGTGTATGTACATGACTGTACAGAATGTGCAGATGCCTACTCTCTCACACATTCAGGAAATGTTTTCATCTCGGCCTCTGGGTTTTGGCTACATAAGCTCTTTCAAGAACAGGATTTATCACAAGATCACTAAGTGATCCTATGATCCTATAATGAGAACTACTAGCTCTGCAATCATAAAGTGGGCTTTTTGTAGTGTCACTTGAAGATGATAACAATAGCTCAATAACGCTTCTGGTTTTTTTAACATGAAAGCAAGACTTGAAATAATCTTTAAAAGGGCTCAGTAGTTTGGTGCAGGATGCACATAGTGACACTCTATTAGACTGCATCTAGAATACTGTGTTCAGTTTTTGGCCCTTCCTGTAAAAGAAAGACATTGACAAACTGAAGTGAGTTCAGTGAAGGTGACCAGCATGATCTGGACTGGATTATTTGTCCTGTGAGGAGAGGCTGCGGGACTGGGGCTTATTCATCCTGCAGAAGACAGTGCTTTGAGGGCACTTAGCAGTAGCTCCTGGACTGGTAGGGAGGTCATTAAAGAAATGCTGCAAAGTTCTTCACAGTGAGCCTGTCTTCATAGGGGAGGTACTCCAGCCCTCCGACCATCTTTGTGGCCCTCCTCTGGACTCAGTACAACAGGTCTACATCTTTCCTATGCTGGGGATTCCAGAGATGGGTGAAGTGGTCCAGATGGGGTCTCATGAGAGCAGCATACAGGGGCAGAATCACTTCCCTTGACCTGCTAGTCATGTTTCTTTAGGATCATTATCCTGTGATCCTATCAGAAGATTAATGAAATGAATATTTTTTATTAAACATAGAATATACTTTGATTGCAAGACTAATTTTTGTGTAAAAATCTCAGTGTCTGTATTCATTCCCAGAGCAAATCATAAACAATCGCTGGGTTTGGGACTTTGTGTTACATGCAGCCTGGTGAGGCAGATATGAAGAATCATAAGTGGCACCAAATGTTCAAGATTAATAATTATCCTGTGAAGAGGCTGTGATTATTCTGAGAACAAAGTTTTTGTGTTCATATTATAACTGTGATTTTCATGTGGGTTATCTACTATAGAAAATGACAAATCCTTTTCTTTAATTTTAAAAGACTACAACCATTTCTTGGAGTTAGAATATGACTTTGCAACCAAAAATGAGACAAGTAAACATCTTTTGTTGCTGTTTTGGGAGTCATCCAGATTAGCATGGATTTCATTCTCATTGTACTCTAATATTGAGAGATTCTGTGATAAGGATGCCACATCTGGGTAAGTCAAGAGAAACGAATAAAAGAGAAAATTAAAAGTGTAACTGTTGCAGTTCTTTTACAGAATCCTTTGTCCGTTGTCAGCACGGGTTGGGAACACAGGGGGATCTTCTAGCTGCAACATCACAAGCTTAAAAGATTTTTCCTTTCTATTTGTGGAGCCATTATCTCACTGAACTGCCACTGACATAGAAAAATGTTGAGCCTACACCTTAAACACCATGAGGAAGAGATTCGCTGATGAGAAAGTTGATAGCAACATATCTTTTGGGCCTTTAATTTACTTTCTCATTGTCTTCTGGACCACTTCTATGGAGGAGTTGGTGGTTCACATGTGCAGAAGGATATTTTTCCCTCTCTAATGTCAGGGACACATCCTTTTTAAAGATTTCTCTTCAGAGAGGGTAAAATGTCTGGAAACACTGCAGTCAGTGTATTCTTTGTGAAGGAGCTACACTCCCCTCTTTTTCAAATTAAATATGCACTCAAGCACACTAAAAGTAGGCAACATGTATAGCAAACATTTTCCTCTTACAGTATTGTTTTGCAATTTTGTAATTTTCTTGTCAGTGACATTATAATTTCACAAGTCCCATTTGGATAAATGAGGAAGGATTGTGCTTAGGACATCTTATTTTCATATATTTTTTTCCATTGTATTTCAATTGTAAGCAGACACAGTTGCTTCTGTCTACTTGAAGTTTTATTACGCCATTTTAGTTGAACAGTATTTTTATAATCTCAAAGTCCAATTACAGTTCTTAATTTTCAGAGATTTTAAAATTTTTTTTATTTCTCATTCTAATGCATTAAAAATGTGTCAGTGTTACTTTGCCATGCCGCTTAAATCTCCACTCAATGCGTTATATTTCCACTGTCGTGAATAGACCGGGTCAGTCAATTCTATATATGCTTTAGAAAGCTGCATAGGCAAATAACCTAAAAAGTAATTATAGTATTTCTTAAAGTGATAAATTTAATTCTTAAAATAAGTGTATTTATTTATTAACATAGAAGAAGGCTAGAATGTCTCAAGTAGGAAGGGAGGCATAAAAATCATCGAGTCCAACTCCCTGCCACTCACAAGTCTGCCTAAACTAAACCGTATGACTGAAACCATCATCCAGACATTTCTTGAACTCTGACAGGCTTCATTCCATGACCTCTTCCCTGGAGAGACTGTTTCAGTGACCAAGCATGCTCTCGGTGAAGAAACTTTCTGTAATGTCCAATCTGAACTTGCCCTGATGCAGCTTCAATATATATGTAGTATTCAATATACAGCATTGGAATTGCCTTTTTGGGTACATCAAAGGTACATCAGTTGATTTTGCCTTAATGCGTAGTAGTTTAAAGGTCAGCACAGGAGCAGAGCTTCTCAACGAGCATGTTTTCTTAAGCTGTCGGTAGGAGATGTTTAGGGACTTTTTGAACTACCGGATCAGAAACTGGAAAAATTTTCTACCGCCTATTTTTCCAGTAGTTTGTCAGATTCTAAAAACCTGGCTTTTCTTCCTTGTTACCATTTGGTAGGGGAAAAAAAAGAAAGTGTGCTATCCCTTTCTTTTGCTCTGTAAAAATAGAACATATTAAAATGTTGCTTGTTTTTAATTTATTCAATTTTTCTTATTTTTTTTTTCTGGATAAAAGAAATAAGTAAAAAAAACAAACAAACAAAACCAAAACAAAACCAAACCAAAAAAAAACCAAAACACCAAGCCAGCTGTAATTTAGTATTTAATTTTAAACTAGAGAAACTACTGAAAATATTTCTGAAGTTGCTGCTATCTGTGATTAGCAGTAATGTGATAGAAAAGATGTATGCATACTTTTCATGTTCATCTCTTACTATGTCTGAACTCTGGATACTTTGTAAGAAAATAATGCTAAGTTATTCTTTCTGACTCCAAACAAAGTATTCTCAGTAATCATAATACTCTCTTTGAACTGTCACTGAGTTCCAAGGGGAGAATGTAAGCAAAAAAACATGTGGGGAGAATAAAGGAATTAAAATTTTTAAATTGAAGGGTCTGTGTGATTTTCCAGACTATATGATTACTGAAATACTTTCACCCAAATATATTAATAGCTGAGTTACAACAATTTTAAAGCTAATTGTATTGGGATGTTTGGTTTTTTTTATTAAATAAGGAAGTGTTCTGGACCAAACTTGGCATGCGTAAAATAGAATTAGTTACCAAGAAAAGATTAAGACTGAAGCTAAGGGCATTTCAAAAGGTAATCCAAATATCTAACTGGGTGCAAAATTGCCAAAAATATTGTACTACTTGGTGAAGGCAATGCTGGTTCTCTGACATGGGTGTTATCCCTTTAGGCTGGCATTCCAGCCAAAGGAAATATTCCCTGGAAACATTTTCTTTCCATTTTTTTCAATTAAAATATATAGAAAACAGGGGGAAAAGCACATTTTTTATGTTCCATGAGCATAACTTCTCAAGTCTGACTTTTGCCAGTTTCATGTGTTAACCTGGGTAAATTCATGAGAACATGTGAATTAATAGGAAAACACAAATAATGAAGGACAATTGGTCAGTCCTGTTCAAAAGCACAGCCATTAGCTAGCTGTCCATTACCTCACTGCTGCTCAGATCTCTGATTAAACCCCAGGCAGACAGTTACATTTTCATTTTCTCCTGCACTAAATCTGGCTCACTAGGAACAGCAACTGGGTGCAGAGTATTTTGTTTAGAGTGATTGAGAGTTTTAGTTATTGTTTGCTAGTTTTGCTTTTCTCTAAGTTTGATGGTTTTATGGTTTGGGGTTTTTTGTCTGATTTTAACACCTTCTTCCCATTGTATACTGGGATAAGGACAAGAAGAATTGTTAAGAGTTTGACTTTGACTTTCACACTTGCAAATTCACACCAGTGGCAATGAAAGTAATTTTTATACCATGAGTAAAGTGAAGCTTAGCTGAGGGGCATCATTAAGAGAAGTTAGTGATTTTGTTAGTGGCATAAATATCAAAGATTTGTGACCTAACCACTAAGAACTTATTTCATTAACGCTTTTGAATATTAATTATCATTTCTTACCAAAAAAAAAAAGAGGTTGTTAAAATACTTTTTTCGCTGTGTGGCGTAGGCTATATATTTCCTTCTTTTTAAACCAATTAAAACCATTCATCCCCTGAATATTATTAAATTATGTTAATATCTGACTTCTTATTAGGAACCTGGTGATATATAGGCAAAGTGAAATAAATTCAGTAATACAATTATAAGGTTAAACCCAAGATAAGTAGTGAAAAGCAGTCTCTAGTAATTGCCTGTGATTACTTCTGCTCACAGAATGCCAGGCCACTGCTTTTCTAATATGCTGAATCAATATTCTTACAAACTCTGCTTTTCATGGTTTATAAATAAACATTCAACAGTTAGTGAGAGACATAAATAAAGGCCAATATTGAATGACACATTGATTCAGACTGTAATTATTGCAGGGGGGAGGGAATATGACATGGTGATAAGTCAGGTAATTAAAGCCAAAACGAATTGTACTTTGAAGCTGGAAAATGTGATTTGCAGCGTGTGACAAATAAAGAGCTCTGTGTCTTGTATATTTTAACTTCGGCTGAAGAGATTTGGCTTGTTAAAGCCAGAGAGGGAAAGGAGATCTAAAAAGGATTATATTTTTCAATAGAATTTAATCCTTAGTTCAAATTGTTAGTTTACAAACAGACCAACTGAGCAAGCATAGCTTTTATCATCGCATTTGTGTCAATTTTTATAATTTTGTTTCAGTCATTCATTGTTTGAGTTTTCATTGAGTTGATATATCTTTCCAAGAACTGGATCGTACCATGACATGAATGGGGACACATTCTTTTTTCCTTTTCTTGTCCCTTGATGTTTCTCAGATGGGGAGTCCAGGGATTATCCAGCCAGGGGAGTTTCAGAGCTCTGAGGTGTCTGTAGCACAAGTGCAGGAGTGAATTGTATCCACAATGGAGTGCTATCTGGGAAGTATTCTTTGAACTGAGGTTCTTCAGCTGTGCAGGTTATCTTTCCTCCTTTCTTGGAAAGAAAAGGCATACAAACTGATTTAGTTAATTGCAGACATTTCATGGAAAAGTAAAACAGATGCCTTCCAGATATCACAGACTTACTGCAGGTGCACTGATCTATTTTCTGTTTTGTGTGTACTGGAAACATCAGATGTTCCAGAAGAGCAGCTCAGAAGAAAAGGCTTAAAATGAACAGCAGCTTCAACAAAAGGAAAAAGGAGGTAGGAAGTCTGGAAAAGCTGTGGTCTATGTCCTACCTATTAGAATTGTTAGATATAATCCAGCCTGGCCTCTCTGTTTCATAGGTCCTTAAATTTCATTCAGCTACCTTTGTATTGAGCTTAATAAACCAAATTTAACTGAGTCATGCTGCTCAATAAGACAGTCAGTCTTGCTCTGTATCCCTGTAGGTAGGTCTACCAGCCTGGTTTATTCCTACTATGTGCCACTTCACATCTCAAACTCCGAAGTGGTCCTATGTTTTTGGATTTTTTTGTATCATTC
>NW_020955372.1:0-11250 GCF_003031625.1 Empidonax traillii | reverse complement strand
AAAAAAAAAAAAAAGAATACAAAATGAAGCATTTCATTGTCAGGAAAATAGGTCTGGTCATCTGTAAAATTTTAAACTTACCCACATTGTCCAGCATCTGTTTCTGATGGAAATTTTTTTTTTGACACAAGCTTTCTGACTTTTTTCCATAATCTTTTTTGAAAAGAAATGTCACTTTTGTTCAGTCCACATGTTCAAGACTATCACTGCTTTTGCTTCTTCTCTTTTCCTCCTTCTTCTTTTATCTTTTAAGCCCTTAGGAACAATCCAATTCTTGAGTAAAAATTAAATGTACCAGACAAAACTGTAAAAAGTAGAGCTTTGAATAAGACAGGAGGATTTAGCTGACCTCAGCTATACACCTGTCACCTTATGTGGCCAAGAGCAGAAACTAAGAATACAGAGAGATGATTTTAATGCAAGGCATTCCTGCTTGTCCTTCATAATTGTTTGCCATCTTTCAGCCACTGGTGTACAATGTTTTGCCTTTCCTGAACACCTCAGTGCAGTTTTAGGCTGCGAACAACTTCCCAAATCTTGAAAATTGTTTTTCTTTTAAAACTGCCAGAGATGTTTTGATGTTCAGGTCTGTCCCAATACTGTGCAAATGTGACTTCTGGTCTTCGATTTCTGAAGATTTAGCAATTTTGTATGAATACAGCAGTGGAAAAATTACTGGATCTCTTCAGGAAGTGTGTACAGACTCTCCACTTAACCCCTACTTACATGATCTTCACTATCACCTAACAACAGAATTGCATCTACACTTGCCTATTGTGGTTTTAATCTCTTAATTCTTTCCCTGATGTTCATATGGTTGCATCATTAGTGCCATAGTCTAGTAACTCTGGTGGTAGTGGATCAAGGGTTGGACTTGATGATCTCAGAGGTCCTTTCCAACCCATCTGATTCTATGATTCTATGATCCTATGATCATCTATGGATCGAAAAGGAAATGTGTATAAGGCAATATCTGGCAAGCTGACAAAGTTAAGCAGAGCTAGTACACTCTAATTCTCATTTCCTGAGTAAGTGCTCTGTGTACTGAGTTGTTATGCAAACATGTCAGCAGTTTTCTCCACAAAGACGACACTGATCTAATTGTTCTATTTCAAATGGAGGTTTTTTCATCTAACTGGTAAGGGAAGCCTGAGCCACCCAAGATACCATATGAATTTCACAAAAGTAGCCTTAAGTGATTAGGTACAAGAAAGAGAAAAATTACAAATTATGTGCTTAGAAATTTGCTGGATCAGCAGTGTCACCACTCTATGTTGATATTACGTAACACTGGGTCAGCTGTTATGACCCCTGTTTTTCAGACATGTCCCAAAACAAGTGAATGCATATGGATCTCAGATCTTGATCTTCTCTTCCTGGGGAATGCAATAATTGACCTTTGGTCTGTGTCATCTAAGCTGCATTAACTCAAACCAGCTCAAGCCTGGGAGCCATAGAAACATATGAGTATAAGCTTCTCAGCTCAACTAACATCTTCTTTTAGATCTGTAGTCTTCTTCTATGGAAATTAGTTTGGAGCAAGTCTGACTTAATTCTCATCTGTAGATATGTGGTGCCTAACTCTTCCCTTTCACTTCGCCTCAAACAAACTCCTCCTTGTGTATCCCACACCCAAAACTGGTAAGCTCTTGCCATGTTTGCAGTTTTTTCCTGTCGGAGGACTATGTTCTTTTCAGATCTGGCCACAATGCCTTTTATATTTGCCTATTTCCTAGTTGATGAGGGAACCACGAGAGGTATTTATTTGTCTCATTTCTTCAGGCTATATCTATTGTTTTGTTGTTGCTTTAGCTGAGTATATTAATATTAGAGTTCCAGTTAATCCGTTGTTTATTTGAAACGACTACTTAATTTTGTGCACTGTTGTGCAAACAATAGCATGAATTTAAAAAAAAATCAGTTCTATTTCAGTCTAAGTGTTAATTTTGAGTTTACACTGACATTTTCTTCGAATAAGATGTGTCTATTTTAACAGCTAGTATGAAATCCCACAGACAAACAGCTTAGGGCACACTGCTGCCTTTAGTCCTGGAGGTTTTAAGGTAAACTGCAAGAGAGAAACCTGCTACCACATAGAGCATAGGAAGACAGAACATAAAGATGTTCAGAAAGCTCCTGGCAATGTATCCTGCATGAGTAGGATGTAGTTTTGTAGGAAAAATAAGCAACTGTGTATCTTCCATCGTCGTAAGTCTGCTTGTAAGAAACAGTGCACATCTGCTTTTCAATGACAACATATAGAAACCAAACCACAGGAAAAACTGCTGTCAGAAACTTCCACGGGGATCCTCAAAACTGAAGTTCTCTTGGGAACCCTCTGAATATTTCCTAGGCATAGGTACAAGATTAGAGAGATCTCTCAATTCAATACAACATTTTTATTGTTACACAATTATATTTAGCATTCAACATTCAAAGTTGTGATAGAATATACCAAAGGGAGATTAATATAAATCAGGTTTCCACTTAAATCAGAGTTGAATTTTGGGTGAAAAATATTTCAAAATTTTTTTGTGTTCTGGAGGTTTCAAACATGACAGAGGAATTTGACTGCCAATCTTTTCCACTATGGGTTTACTTTTTCTTTCATATAGTTACAAGAATATATATATATATAAAAGTGTCAATAATGTGAAATAGTAATTTATACAATAAATTTTATTACAATTAAAAAGAAAGGGGGAGAGGGTCAGGGAGACAGAGAGTAACATGTTAAAACCAGTATGGCTCAGCTGTCTGATTTTTACCCTGTGTCATAGTTAAAACCCAGGCATCACACCTTAAGGTTATTTTGGAGGACAAACGCCATCACTCAAAATATCCTCCTCCTTCCTACTTCTTCTCCCTACTTTGTATACTGACCAAGATGTCATATGGTGCAGAAAAGGACGTGAGAGTCCAGGTTAATGGCAAGCTGAATATGAGTCAGCAGTGCCCTGGCAGCCAGGAGGGACAACTATGTCCTGGGAGCATCAGGCAAAGCATCGCCAGCCGGTCGAGGGAGGGCTTTGTCCTGCTCTACTCTGCACTGGGATGACCTCACCTTGAATATTGTGTGCACTTTTGGGCAACTCAATGTAAGAAAGATATTAAGCTCTTAGCGAGTGTCCAAAAGAGGGCAATGAAGATGGTAAAGGACCTTGAATGGAAGCCATATGAGGAGCGGCTGAGGTCACTTGGTCTGTTCAGCCTGGAGGAGACTGAGGGGAGACCTCATTGCAGTGACAACTTCCTTGTGAGGGAAAGAGGAGAGCAGGCACTGATCTCTGTGATGACCAGTCACTAGAATCCGAGGAAATGGCCTAAAGATGTGTTAGGGGAGTTTTAGGTCGGATATTAGAAAGAAGTTCTTCCCCCAGAGGGTAGTTGGACACTGGAACAGGCTCCCCAGGGCAGTGGTCACAGCACCAAACTGACAGAGTTTGAGAAGCATTTGGGTGATACTCAGGCACATGGTGTGACTCTTGGGGGTGGTCCTATGAAGGGTTAAGATTTGGACTAGATGATCCTTGTGGGTCCCTTCCAGCTGAGTATATTCTGTGATTTCTGTGAATATCCCTTTGGTCAGCTGGAGTCACCTGTCCCAACTGTGACTTCACCCAATGTCCCATGCACTCACCAGCCTCCTAGCCACCTGACTCCTAAGAAAGCATCCTATGGCCATACCTTATTTTCAGTCTGATTCCCCAAAACCGCTCCTGAGAGAAATGTCTTCTAGACTTAGACTAGTACTAAAGCACTGTGAATGTACATATATCACTACAGCACATGTTTTTATATGTAAATGTCTATTGTCTATTTAAGATTCAGTCTGTGCCTTTCTCTCCCTTCTCCTGCTTTCACTCCTTTTCACTGAATCAGTAAAATAGATTCACTGAATCAGTACCTTAGCCATTGACTTCAATCTGAACTTGATTAGGGTCTGACTGTTCAGATTTATATAAAATCAGGTAGAAAACAAAACTTTTAAGGCAGAGGTCTTTACAGAGAGACTGAAGAACTTACTGATGGAATCTTATTTTCAGTCAAGAAATTACTATTTAAAGGCATAAAAACAGCACTATGAGTAAACATAGCTAGAATGTGTACAGACTATCTGTTTATGTAGTATAATTGACAAAATCACCATCAGTCATATTTCACATGTGATTTTCTTTAACACACTGTAAATGTTTAATACACTTCTGAAAAGTCTTTAATACACTTCTTAAGCTTACAGCCTTACCTACCACTAAAGATATACTCCAAATGGGGGAGCACAGTGCTCACAGTCCCTAAGGGCAATTCCTGTACCCTTGGGAATTAATTACAAATAGAAAAGCAGAAGAGATTACATGCTTGAAGAACATGAACAAAATTCACTTCTCCAAGTGGCTTAATGCATTCTTGCTCACTCTAGTGAGTCAACTGGCTGCCAGGATTTGGTTGCCACCTAGGAATTAGTACAGGCATAACACATATATAGAGCACTGGAAAGGATATATCTATGCAAATGGATTGGGATCCATCGTCTGCTTTTTGCTCATCAGTAATTTATCTCTAGAAAACTTTTTTCTCTATGAGTTAAAGTGTTTTGTGCGCCATTTTTTGTACAATAGTTATAGACTATGTAAAAGAAGTGTTGGAAGAGAAAGCCCAACTAGAAACTGATCTTGTCTAAGTTTTGGACCTTTCTCTTTTATCATCCCATCTGGAGAGATTCAGTGTTATGAGGGCATTCCCTTAGGAAAAATCAATACACTGGGAGGTTTATGAGCCAAGACTGGTCGACAGCAAACTGAATATGGGTTGGCAGCATGCCCAGGTGGCCAAGAAAGCCAGTGACATCCTGGCTTGTGTCAGAACTAATGTGGCCAGCAGGAGCAGGGCAGTGATTGTTTCCCTGTAACAGTACTGAGGCCACACCTCCAATCCTGTGTTTTGGGTCCCTCACTACAAGAATCACACTGCGGTGCTGAGTGAGTCTAGAGAAGGGCGAAAAATCTGGTGAATTTTCTGGAGCACAGGTCTTAAGAGGAGCAGCTGAGAGAGCTGCGGGTGTTTAGCCTAGAGAGATGGAGGGGGAGGCTGTATCACTTTCTACAATTACCTGACAGCAGATTGCAGTGAGGTGGGGGTCAGTCTCTTCTTCCAAGTAACAAGCAAGAGGATTAGAGGAAATAACCTCAAGTTGCACCAGGGAAAATTTAGATTGGATATTAGGAAAGATTTCTTGATAGAAAGGGTTGTCAAGCATTGGGACAGTCTTCCTGTGGAAGTGGTTGAGTCAAAATATGTAGATTTGGCACTCAGAGACATGGTTTACTGGTGGAGTTGGCAGTGTTAGGTTAATGGTTGGACTCAGTGATCTTAAAGGTCTTTTCCAACCCAAACAATTCTATGATTCTATCATTCTATACATATTAAAAAAATAAACTAAAAAACCACACACAGACAAAGACAAACAAACGAAAAACAACCCCCACAATTTTAATAAGCCTTGACAAATATATTGTATTTTTAGTGCTGATATTGTGAGGTAGAACCTATGCAGTGAGGTGTGTAAAGCACTAAGTTATTCTTACTGCTATCTAAGATACGGCATAGAAGAGACTGTCACTTAGTGGAAGAAATGTGTTACCTGAATATATTGAATTATTTTTCTTTTTTACAATCAGAATTATTTTCCTGGAGACTCTGTATTGGTCCTTGGGAGGACAAAAAAAGAAAAGATTAGATTTCTGTATACTGAATGAGCTTACTGCCTAATCAAGTGATAATCCATTTCAACACGTTTTTCTCTTGTCCTGTGTTCAAATTCACATGCACATGCTCACACACACACATACAGATTCACACAGTGCCATGATGGCAACTAAAGCAGTTACACTTACTGTGTTATAGGAGACATAAACTTCCTTTGCACAGTTTTATAGTTGTTGAAGTTCACTGACCTCAGGTTATTCAAATATATTTCAGAATACTAGTAGAAAGAGAGGACTAGAGCGTATATAAGCCTATGGACACCCAATCTAACTGCAAGCAATAGCATACAAATGGTACTATTTGAGCTTGTAATGGCCATGTGTTGTTACATCTGTTAGATATTTATGTGTATATCATGAAATGTTGATATATTTATACATAGATCACAGAAAGCACTATTTGGTCCAGTACCTTTAGAGGCAATTTTAATACAGAGGAAAACATTCAGTCAACAAGTACAGAAAATTACTTTCAGTTTTCTGTATTGTGTAGCTTTTGTAGCTTTATTTTTGCCTTTTGGGGTCAAAGCTGAAGCATTGCTAAGAGTCACATTTCCTTGCTCATTTTTGTCAGTGACTAAGGACTAAAGTATTTTATGCTGTCAAGTTGACATCCTTTAAAAACAGTGAGAATAAACAAATGCATTCTAATAGAACCATTTTTCACTTTTACCTTTTTACCTAATGTATTTGCAGCATCATCCAAAAGGCCTCAGAAGTAAAATGTTTCCTAAATGCTCTAAGATACTCAAATATAATGCTATATCTAATGTGAAAGTGGAAAATGGACAGGGGTTAAGAAGAAGGGAAGTTTTGGCAGATGAAAATGCTTATAAATGTGTTTATAAGCAAGAAAAGTTATGGGATTATAATGCAGAGAATATTATATGAGTTGAGAAGTTGCTCAGAAGCATGAAGCTTGACGTGGAAAAAATAAAGATGTTCTTGGAAGCTAAGATCAAGAGTGATATTTAATAGCAAGAAATTTATATCACCTAGGATAGGCACTTGTCTGAAATAAATTCAAAATAGAGTGACCTGATGCTGTTTCTGCAGTCTCTGCAGAAAACTAGGCATCTCCAGGGGGAGATCACATCTTATGCAGGTTAAATCATGTTGTAGAGCTGCCAGTCTCTCTCCAGCAAAGGAGAGGGAACAGAGAGAACCACTGGTAGCCATTAAATCCATGGACCAGCCCATAAGTAGTCCAAGATAAAACTAGCCTGGTAATGTGGACATCCCATGAATTTAATGAAACTTCCCCTACACCCAAAGATGGGAATCACCTAAGGTGTTCTTGCCTAAGTTGTTCTTCCATTTATCATGGAAGTCTTCTGTTCTTTCCTTTCCTTTTTGCTCAACTGCAGAAAACACACCTGTGCATTTTATATGTTAACTTTTTTTTCTTTTAATGAACTTTTAGTTCATGTTTTTAAATGATTCTTTATTTATCATGCTTAGCATTATATTAGAGAAGTCAAGAATAGTGTTTACATACTTCTTAGCAGCCCAGAAGGCTAGTTTTGCCTCCCATATAGATCTATTGTAGTTATTTCTTACAACAACAACAAAAAAGCTGATTAAATTCAGAATTTTAGTTCATTCTTTATTATCCCTATTCATCCAATTATTGAATATCTCAATGATTTTGCTAATTTTGCAGATGATGGATAAAGATTTTAAAAAGATAGAATCAACCCTGATTTCCTTATACGTAAAAGTGGTGCTTCATAATTAATTTTCCTGAAGTCAGACTTGAAAAGTGAGACTGCTGCTGAATTGAAATGGAAAATGTCCTCTTTAATCTGTTGCTTCAGGTTATTCATTATTGGAATAAGGAGACCTTGTAAATTAAAGAACATGTGACATGACAGAAGAGAAGAGGAAGTCTCTGATTTATAGATTTCAACTGCTATGCATACTTGTAACAGAACTGCAGTTTGATTTTCTTAGCAATCATTAGGGAAAAGAACTTCTAAACTAGCAACATTACAACGTAACTACAAATGTAATATGTAAGAAACAGCTGTTGGTTTGTACCTTCCAAGATGAAAAATGTCTGCTTATAGAATTTTTTTTCAGCATTACTACTATGGACTTACTCTTTTCTCAAGATAGAAACCTATACCCCAGTACAGAACTAATTTTGTTCTGGTTGCTGTCAAAGGTATTTCCTAATTTTTTGGCATGAGATATAAAGGGTGGTCAAAAGGCAATAATGGTGGAAAAAAAAGTGAAAATTTCTATTCCATATTCCTTTACTGTGAAAGAAGTGGATCAGAAAGATTTTAACATGCATCTGCCATAAAGCATCCAAGAACTGCTCTTGTCAGTAAAATGGTAGTGTTTGCTGCTGGTAGTATCTGAGAACAGATGTAATTTGAACTATTAGTACAGTTTTTTTCTAAATGTCAGATTACTTAAAGCATATGTCCCCAGTAAAAAAAAAACTAAAAATTGTGCAGATGAATCTGTTACTTGAATATCAATATAGTTCTGCCTTGGTATTTTTAGTTTCCCAAATGCTTATGCTCCATTTAGCCAGGTGGATTTGCCTATGAATATTTTTCACTTTGAGGAGAGTGGTTGTCTTTTACCCTGGGACCATAATTTGGTTTAGGTGTTTTTTTTGTTTTGTTTTGTTTTGTTTTGTTTTGAGTTGTATGAATTTTTGGGGTTGTTGGGGTTTTTTTAGGGGTGGGTGGGTTAAGAGTTGATAGATTGCTGTTTTTTCCTATTAGTTACAGAATATGAAATGAAGCTGGGAAGGGAGTCATTGCCTCAGTAAATATGAACAGCCATTTTTGGGATGTTCTTGAATATTTTAATGGGTCTCATCTCAAAGCATGTGGTTCAGCTAATGAGGGAATTGACTTCACATTTTTCTGTAAATTTTATTTTGGTGTAGTGAGAAAGGTGTAAACTAATCTGCTGTGAGATAAATCTCTTTCGCCTCAGGAAGGTGTGGAGATGGTAGACTGTATAATTTCAGCCCCCAGTTCATGAGGTTCAAAAGGGAGCTGTAGTTGGAGGTAATAGCCTACACTAGAATGGTCATATTGCAAGAGGGAAGGATCTGATTCATCACATAATCTAATCTCTTCATTTTATCAGCCACCCTACTTCACGAGGTAGTGGGACTAAAGGGTAGTTACAAAGTTTTTCATCAGTCTGATAATATATGTTCAGTAGTAGAGTTTCAGCCATTTACTCGAGAGACTAAAGCTTTACATTGCACCAAAGTTGAATTTCTGAGCTAGACATTAGTTACACAAATTGAAAGATTTCTTATCTATTTGTTTCTGAAATGGGGGAAAAAAATGCATTCCTGTTTCTCTTACTTGTTCTTACGACAGTTTTATTGTATATTTTGCATCAAAGGAAAAAAATATCTCAGCAGTCCTACTAATCGAAGAAATTAAGAATTTTAGATGAAAGCTTACCTTTACTGGCTTATTTATTTTCATAGAAGTTTATTCAGAATCACATTTCTCCAAACATGGAGGCCCCTTGGGTTATCCCATCTAGTCTTGTTCATTAAGAAAAAGTGTGCTACTTTCTGTAACAGAATTTCAGATGATCCTGACTTTAGGTTAACCAAGGCACCTACGTTTGGAGTATATTTGTCATAGGCTTCTTCAATAAGCAATGAAAAGAGACAAGCATCTCCAGAAAGCAGTTCTTATCTCCAATCTCATCAATTGACCTCAGGATGTTGCTTTTTTTATTTACCAGCCATAGAGAAGAAAAGAGCTCTTCTTTAAATTCTTTACTTCCATGCACAACATTAGATGGAAAAAAATCCAGTCTGTCAATATTAATATGCAATATAATATTTTCTAGCTATTAAGCTAGATATTGTTGGGACTTTATCATAGATACTTATATTTAACTACTCCTTCTTAATTAAATGACAAATGCAATTGTTAACGATATTTTATTCCACATTTATTATCTGGTTATTGTGGAAATTATTTCTGAAAGAAAAACAGACCAAGATAATGATTTTCTGTAGAAATCAGCTGGTTTAAAGGCAAGAAATGTGACATTTTAATGCAGTTTAGTATTCTGGTGTATTAGCAGAGTTGACAGAATAATAAAAAATAGATTGTTGAATATGTTTGAGTAAAAGTAGATGTGTTTTCCTTTATTGAAATGAGTCTTTCTGGAAATTATTTGTAATCCTCAGTTTTGTAAATGGTAAATGAGTTAATCACAGTATTTATGTGAAGAACCTGCTGTTAGTTGGTCAGCAGATGAAGAATTTTTCTTTAAAATAAAAGATCTAGATACAAAGCTAACTAGTCAGGCGTGCCATTATCCAGTTAAAATACAGAATCAAGAAATAAGTCAACCATAAACAAAATTTCTTAAATTCTATTTGCAAATGCTATTGAAAAAAGAGAACATCAACACAAATAGAAATTTATCAGCATTAGAAAAAGATCCTGAATCTTTTAACTTCCAATGATATTTCATCAGATATCCTGATTAGGCTTATGACACAGTGCCAACGTGGTTCTAGCCATGAAACTTGTTTAGTAATATGTATTTTCTGTCTTTATCATGGTCTGTATCTCTCATTCTCCCCATTGCTTCCCCAAATCCCAGATAACTCAAACAGTTTGTTTGGGTTTTTTTTAAAGAAAGAACTCGATAACTCAACCAAATTTAGATGGCTTATTGACTGGGAGCACAGTTACTTAAAATCAGCACTGTGGGTATAAATCACATGTAGTAGTGCTGCTATATGCAGGTAAGTCACAAAATGGATCAAGCTCAAGACATGAGTTTATGCAGTACTACTGCAGTACCTCACTTGATGACCACATTGGAAGTGCTTAGATTTCATTAATCTTTTTACTGCTGACTTTTGGTGTTTTGGTGGTTAACATTCTGCAATTAGCACAGAGGTCTTTGTAGCACTTACGTTAAAAGCATAACATTACCATGAGTGTTAAGTGTCCTGGGAATATAGTTCGTGTCTGTACAACTTAAGAATTTATATTGCTGGGAAAGTTTTTAAAACACAACTTTAAAAGAGTTATATAAAAAGATGTGTAAGTACATAAAAGGACACATAACTTTGGTTGGCAGAAAAAGTCATGATCAACAGGAAATGTAAACATGACTAGGGTGTGAATATCATAACTGTTGAAGTCTTTTTTTGATACCTAGTAACCCATAATCAGTCACAGCATGTACTTGGACTAAATTTTTTCTCAACCAAGTGAGAATACTGTGACTTTTGCTTCATATGCTGGGCACTTGTGTTCTTCACAGGCTCTGCTCAGGGTACCTACAACATTTCCTCTCTTGAGGATTTTTGAGTGATCTTGAGGTCCCAGATGACTGGAAGATGGCAAACGTTGTCCCAGTTTTCAAGAAGGGTAAGAAGGAGGACCCCAGAAACTACAGGCCTGTCAGTCTCACTTCAATGCCTTGTAAAGTTATGGAGAAGGTTATTCTGGGAGGTATTGAAAAA
>NW_020955371.1:2215309-2223965 GCF_003031625.1 Empidonax traillii | reverse complement strand
GTCAAAAGTCTTGTTTAGGTCAAAGTAGATGACTATTCTCTGCTTATCCACAGAGCTTGTCATTTCATTGCAGAAGGCAGTAAGGTTGGTCAGAAGCCCTTGATTAATTCATGCTGGCTAGTCCCAGTCATCATCTTGTCCTTCATGTGCCCAGTAATAGCTTTCAAAAGAACTCACTCCATAATTTTCTCAGGGATCAAAGTGAAGCTGACCAGCCTCTAGTTTCTTGGAGAATTCCTTCTTGCTTTTTATGAAGATGTATGCAAGCCTAGTTTTTCCACAGCCTTAAACTCCAGTTATGACAATTTTCAAAGAAGATAGAGTGGCCTTTATGTGATATCAAATACCTTTGTGAGTACAACTGATCCTTGTATGCATCTGTCTTGATCATGGACTTTCCTGTGTCAAGATTTCTTAAGAGATCTTTGACTCTGCTGTTCTCTACTATTGCAGATTATAGCTCCTCTCCTTGAAAACTCTCGGTGTAAATTGGCTTGGGAGACCTTTTTTTGCTGCAAGCCACAAAGAAAATACTGAGTAGTTCTACTTATTCTGCATTTGCCTGTTTTTATCACTTGCCCCATTCAGAAGTGGGCCCATGTCTTCCTCTTTTTTTTTTTTTCCCCTTTTACTTCTAATGCAGTGGTAGAAGCTTTTTTGCAGTGGAACTCAGTCCTTACTTCCCAAGCCAGTTTCCTGGTACATCTCATTTTCCAGAGTACCAGGAAAGATCATTCGTGTGCTTTCTGTCCCTATATACCTGCCAGCTCTCCTGACCTGTTTTTTCCCGTAGAGTTGCCTCTCACAAGATCTTGCCTACCAGTTTCTGCAAAAGCCAAAACCTGATCTCCTGAAGTCTAGGGCCTGGTGCTTGTCTTCCTCATTTCCCTCAGAATCTTGAACTCCTTTATTTCATGGTCACTAGTTAGCATATGTTTAATAAAGTGATATATATATTGATATGAGCACAGAAAAATTATTTAACTCATTCTAATGGATTTCCTTCTACATTGCAAGTGTGTGTTTGGACTGCAATCAGGGAATCCTTAGCCTGGGAAGAATCATGAGGTTCTAGCATCAGGTTCCCTGTGTAGCTTACCTATACTGTACAAGAGTACTGGTCTGGGATAGTCTCCTGTTGCCTTAAAAACACCGTGCTTGTGAATATTTTCCCTAACTCTAACTGCACTCCCTTTTTGGTTCAGTGTTCTGGCTCATTAATTGCAGTAGTGCATACCTTGGCACCACATGGTGTCATTTACCATTTCTGCAAGGTGTTTGCTTTTAAATCATAGCAGCTGCACAGCTATAAATTAATTAAATGTGAGGCAGGAGAGAATCAAATCAATGAAACACAATGCTATCAAGACTGGGGGTGTCTACACTTCAGAAAAGCTGTTTCTTCCTGATGAGGCTGAATCCATCCAGAATTGCACGCTGTTTCACTGCTTCACAGCATTTTTCCATCTTGTCTTTCTAAATTGCTTTAAATAAATTTTTGTAGTTTACCATATTTGAGGTATCATGGACTTAATTCTTTCTAACTGAGAGTTATTTCTTGAGAGGATTTTAAGACCTTTCTTTTTTTTTTTTTTTTTACATGCAGCATCCTCTAAATTAATCCAGGCAAATGACCCAAAGAAAGTAAAGGGAACAATGTCTGAGGGCTCAGGGATCTTGTGGTCTTACAGCATTACATCATCTCACAGCATTTCAAAGTCTTCAAACAAATATCCAGTCCGTCTGAAAAATCACTCAGTTTTCAGGAACCAAAGCTCCAGGGTTTTTGATCTCAACTCTTTAAGTCTTTCCTTAATCTTAAAGGCTTTAGATTCAGTAACTCCTTCTCTGTTGATAGACCTTATTACTAGAATATGCAGGGTCAGAATCTGAGATGACTTTTTCTTATTTTGAATAACTCTATCTGCTTATTTATTTATTACAGCTACTAATTTTTTTTTCCTTCTGAGGACATCAAGGAACAGCGAAAGTATTACTTCTTTGGTCTTTCGTTACTTGAAGCTTGCCAAGAGGTCATTAAAGTATTTCAAATAAATAAATGTATCATTAAAATTATCAACATGTGACCCTTGATGTTCTAGCAGTTCCCATAGCCTTTAATAAATACTTTGAGAACTGTATAACGAGCTCCTCACAAAAGAAGGTAAGTGACCTTAAAACCAATTTTTTTTTTAATTAAAAAAGAGCCAGTAAAATAAACAAGTGGGAATTCTATGTATCTCTAGAATGGAAAGCATTGATAGTTCTGGAGGAAACTATATGGAGGATTTGGGCTGGGCAGGGGCTGTGGAGGGTGCCCAAGCCTAGGTGCATGCAGGGACCTCTTACATGTGTGCTCGCTCTTGCCCAGGGGTATGCCGGGATCGCTCCTCTTTGGGCATTGACGCAGTGGGAGAGTAGGAGTGGGATATGGGTTCGGCTGGAATGTGGTGTGTTTTTATTGTTGTTGTTTTGTGGGTTGTGGTTTTTTTTTGCTTGTTTGTTTGTTTGTTTTGGGTTTTTGTTGGTTTATTTTTGTTTGTTGGACCATGTGGGTTTTTTGTTGTTTGTTTTGTTTTGTTTTGTTTTGTTTTGTTTTATTTTGTTTCATAGCATCTTAGAGGGGTGCTCAGGGCAAGGAAATGTCCCTGGGTTAAACTGTAGGAAGCTGTGAAGGAAAGGTGGGGAGAAAAAGGCTTGTCCAAACTATTTCAGTATGCCCTTTTGAGGTTGCGAGCTGTGCTGGTGGTGGCATATGCCTCTGGTAGGGTGTCCCATGCCAGGTCGAAACTGAAGGGTCAAATGTGTCCATGGGCAGGATGAGCTCACTAGCCTTCTGGCAGTCATCCTAGGAGAAGGACAACTCTAATTTCAAACCCGGGCAGATGGAGCTCGCTTAGCCCTGTAAGGCCATCCATCCAAAAGAAGGATCCTCTAATTAAACCTACGTCCTGAGGACCTCACTGTCACCGTCCAAGCTTGCTAGGCCCTGGCAGATGAACCTCAGGAGTAAAGGGTGGGACCAGTTCTGCGCAAGCTGAGCCTCACCTAAAAAATCCACTGCGCAGGCTCAAGGGGTATACTCACGCTTGTAAAGTCCTGCAGCGACAGGTGAGGGACGAAACAGCAGGTGATAAGATGCACTGGAAGCCGCAGACCCAACCCTGCATGCAGGCGGTTCAGGACATTGGTTGCCTGAGTCTGACCCTGGAGATGACAGACTCACTCGGCAGCATCCTGAATGACCAAGCAGCCTTTTTCAAGGAGAGCACTGCTTGCTCCACACGGAGAGAGGCCTAGAAAAGGTGGCCTAACCAAAGCTCATCTCCACTCTTCACCTGGTTGGTTAACCGCGGCCAACGGGCATCTTCTGTTGCGGTCAAACAAAGATTAAGAGTAAAAGGCATACACCTGCCTTCAAAGGTGTACTCAAATTAACACTCAAATTAACAACACATGCTGGAACATCAGAACCATGCTTGATACTGTGAACAGTGGATGTCCTGAGCGTCACTCCGCTCTAATTGCCCATGAACTGTTACAACTCAACATCGACATCGCTGCTCTCAGTGAAGTTTGTCTTCACAAGGAAGGCAGCCTTAGAGAACATGGTGCCAGTTATACACTCTACTGGTCAGGTAAACCCAGATCTGAAAGGCATCTCTCAGGAGTTGGCTTCATGATTAAAAACTCTATTGCCTCTAAACTTGAAAATCTGCCGACTGGTCATTCTGATCGTATTATCTCCCTACGCCTCCCATTACACAACAAGCAACATGCTGTTCTCTTTAGTATATATGCCCCAGCTCTCCAAGCTGATCCTGCTGAAAAAGATAAATTCTACAACGACCTATGCTGCCTTATCCAAAAGGTCCCTGCAGATGACAAGATCATTATCCTTGGTGATTTCAACGCCAGAGCAGGAAAGAACTCTGAAGTCTGGAAAGGAGTATTAGGCAAGCACGGTATTGGGAACTGCAATGATAATGGTCGCCTTCTGCTAGAGTTTTGTGCTGAGCAGCAGCTCACCATCACCAACACTATCTTTCAGCAGAAAGATAGTCTGAAGACAACCTGGATGCATCCTAGCTCCAAGCACTGGCACCTCACTGATTATATCTTGGTCCGTCAGAGAGATATCCACACCCGCGTGATGCGTAGTGCAGAATGCCAAACAGATCATCGCCTTGTGTGCTGTAAACTTAACCTTCACCTTTAGTTCAAACCTAAAAAGGGCGGCATTCCTAGAAGGAGACTTCAAGTTAACTTGAAGAATCCTTAGGGTTCTCCTTTAAGAAAAACAAGGACTGGTTTGATGAAAACAATCATGAGATCCAGGAATTGTGGAGTAAGAAGAAAACTGCTCACCAAGACCATATTGCTCAGCCATCTTGTCATATAAGAAAAGCAGCCTTTTGACTTGCATGCAGCAAGCTACAACAGAAGCTTCGTGACATACAGAACAAGTGGTTCTTGCGCAAAAAATCCAATTATGTGCAGATACAGGTGATTACAGGGGATTCTATGAGGCTCTGAAAACAGCCTACCGTCCTACACACCAGGTTCAAAGCCCTTTACTCAGTGCAGATGGCCAAATGCTTCTCACAGATAAAGTTTCCATTTTGAATCGATGGTCTGAACACTTCCAGACTCTCTTCAGTACAGCTGTGTAGTTCAGGACTCAGCAATGCAGTACATTTCACAACAAACAGTGAAAACAGAACTGGACACTGCCCCCACCATGGGAGAAACTCTTAAAGCAATACAGCAGGTGAAAATTGGCAAGGCAGCTGGGGTTGATGGAATCCCACCTGAAATCTGGAAGCACAGTGGCCAAGCACTCCATGTTAAGTTTCACGAATTTGTGGTGCGCTGCTGGGAATGAGGTGAACTGCCTTCATACCTTCGTGACGCTGTCATCGTCACCTTGTACAAGAGGAAAGGAGATAAATCAGACTGCTCAAATTACCGAGGTATTACTCTGCTCTCCATTGCTGGTAAAATCCTTGCAAGAATTCTTTTGAACAGACTAATACCCACCATAGCAGAAGATCTTCTACCTGAGACCCAATGTGGTTTCCAAGCCAACAGAGGTACCACAGACATGGTATTTGTTCTCAGACAACTGCAAGAGAAGTGTCGGGAACAGAACAAAGGACTCTATGTTACCTTTGTTGATCTCACAAGGCTTTCGATACTGTGAGTAGAAAAGGTCTGTGGCAGATTTTGGAATGTTTAGGATGTCCTCCCAAGTTCCTCAAAATGATCATCTCGCTTCATGAGGACCAGTGCGGTCAAGTCAGATATGGGGACACACTTTCTGAGCCATTTCCAATAGCTAATGGTGTGAAGCAAGGCTGCGTTCTCGCTCCAACCTTATTCACGATCTTCTTCAGCATGATGCTCCAAAGGGCCACGACAGACCTCGATGATGAAAACGGTGTCTACATTCGATATCGTACCGATGGGAGCCTTTTCAACCTAAGGCGACTGAAGGCCCACACTAAGACCTTAAATCATCTTGTCCGTGAGCTGCTTTACGCTGATGATGCCGCCCTCGTCGCCCACACAGAAGTAGCTCTGCAGCGTTTAACATCCTGCTTTGCAGAGGCTGCTGAGCTTTTTGGTCTGGAAGTCAGCTTGAAGAAGACAGAAGTTTTATATCAGCCTGCACCTCAGGAAGTCTTCCATCATCCGCATATCACCGTTGGTGAAACAGCACTCAAATCAGTCCAACAGTTTAATTACCTGGGAAGCATCATCTCCTTGGACAGTAAGATTGATGCTGAAATTGACAACAGGTTAGCAAAGGCATACAGAGCTTTTGGTAAACTCCATAAAAGAGTGTGGCAAAACAAACACCTGAAGAAAAGTACTAAGATCAGTGTTTACAGAGCCATCGTGCTGTCCACTCTTCTATATGGTTCTGAATCATGGGTCATTTACCGCCACCACTTGCGTCTCTTAGAACGCTTCCATCAACGCTGCCTCCGTACAATCCTTAACATCCGCTGGACTGACTATGTGACCAACACGTCTGTCCTTGAACAGGCAGTAGTCACGAGCATTGAGGCCATGCTGCTGAGAACTCAGCTGTGTTGGGCAGGGCACGTCTCCAGGATGCAGGACCATCGCCTCCCTAAGATCGTGCTTTATGGGGAACTTGCCACTGGCTGCCGCAAGAGAGGAGGCCCGAAGAGGAGATACAAGGACTTCCTGAAACAATCCCTCAGCCTTGGCCATATTGACCACAACCATTGGTCTACCCTGGCCTGCAATCAGGAGGCCTGGAGACACACCATCTATAACGCTGCTGCTGCTTTTGAGAACACACGCAGGATCACTCTCGAGGAGAAAAGACAACACAGAAAGAATCACGTCTTGTCGATATCACCTGAGGAGTCTTTCTGCTGTACCTTCTGCAACCGGACTTGTCTATCTCACATTGGCCTTTTTAGCCATCAGCGCGCTTGTAGCAAGCGTGGGTAGAGCCCTTCTCAAATCTTCGTTCATGAAGCCCAGCCATGAAATGGATCTCTCCCTATGGATCAAGCAGGGATTTGTTCCATGCTTCTCTTTTGCTTTTCGTTTACTTTGTAAACACCAGTCCCCTTCAGAACTTGTTTCTACCCCACAATCCTCCTGACTGATGAATCTGTTCCTCAGTGGATGAGCCAGGGGGTGGAAGAAGCGAAAGGCCCAGTTTCAAGCGGCAAATGAAGGTAGCACAAGGTAGGTTTGGGAAAAGAGAACCTTTGCTGGTGATTTGAAGGATATAAAAAGAGGAATTTTCCAAGGAAGTCCACAGACATTTCTATACAGTCCCAGGGCAGAATTCAGGTAATAAGCATTAAGATAAGTTCAAGAAAAAAACCCTAAAGGTGAGATCTGTCAGATTGGGGAACAGTCTCCTGCTGGAAATCAGGAGAGCAAAATGTTATATTATTCAAATGCTTCACATGGAATCCTATTTAGATTGTCAACAGCAAGTATTTTCATTAAAAATTATTGCTGCTTTATATGTGTGTCAAGCACTCTACATTTTGAAAAGCAAAAGTTAATATTCACTTTATCACCTGTCCTATGTTTCTTGTTATTATTTTCTTACTATTGGGAACAGTTAATTGCTTTTTTTTTTCATTTGGGATTTTTTAATTATTATTATTTTTTTCTTTTTGTTTTGTACAGGTGGAAAAGACAAGAATAGGAAAATGCAGAGCATTTATAATGTTATAGACCTTTGGAGATTTTTTTTTTTCCTTCAGAGAGTAAAGATCATAATGAAATTGTCTTTAGCAATTTGAAGGTTTTTTTTCTGAATGGAAGAACACCTGAAGTGCTGAGGTTTAATCTGGTGCAGAATAAGCAATGTTACATTGCCTGAAATATATTTCTCAAGGAACTATTCTCCTCTTATGGCGGATGTGAGGACACTAATGACAACAGATATGACACATTTGCCATAGGAAACTGATGGATGGCTCTTGCCCTGGTATGGCCATTTTGCTACACTGGTATTTCAAACACTCCATATCCTTTATGAACCACAAGGATATGCCATAAAAACAATTTTTACTCAACCAAAAGATACAGAGATATTTATCACTGTTGCATACAAATGCCTACACTTTGGTAGCATAATTTCTAAGGGAAAAAATGCCTATATGCATATGGAAATAGATACTTCATATAAAATTGGACTGAAAATCAGCAGGTCCTTCACAGTACGTAACTGTTTGAACAGGAATGTATCATTCCCAGTGTGCAACCCCTGGACAGCTGAGAGGCCTGTGGTGAAGCAGAAACATCCCAGCAGAGCTCAGATCAGCCCTGCCGGCTTGGCTCCCCAGGGCTCTCAATGGCCCCAGCAGTGGGGTGGTGGTAGCTGGTAGCCCAGATGACTTCTCATAGCAAATTTGGCAGCAGGCAGAGATATGTGAGGTATCTTTGAGCAGGCTACACTGTGTAGCTGAACCGTTTAACCTGGCAATTTGCCTGGGCTAATCAGTCCTGCAGAGAAAACGGGCAAATTGGTTCATAACACCATAATGTTACCAACCTGCTTCTTGAACCTGAACTGGCTCACTTAAATGCTATCTTAGGCTACTGTTCAGGGTGTGTCAGTTGTGGGATATTATTTAGTCATGTATCCAAAGTAATCAGCACACAGACAAGGAAAGGAGCTAATGGGAATGTGCAGAAAGAAGTGAAAAACTAATTTTCTGTTGTGTTTAGTCTCTCAAAAATGTCATTCTCTCTGAATAGATTCCTCTTGGCAGGACAACCTTATTTTCAAGTCTTAGGGTTATATGAAGGAAAGTAGTGGAATAAGTTCTATGAATATATATATCATAGGCATGTAAATTATTTATCTCTGAAAACCACTAGAGCTATTTTGAAAATAACCATAGGCCATATATTTCCAGGTACATGACTCTGGTCTTAGCACTATTGATAGTTTTTCTATGCTTATAATGTTGCATTTTTCAAATTTACACAGAAAGCTGGCCAACAAATGGAGAGAAATGTGGTAAGAACGGAATAAAAATCAGAACCTTCTTTTAGCTAATTTACCTTCTATCAATGTGACTTAATTTATTATAAGAGAATAGGCTGGACATAAATGATTTTGAAATCACAGTCAGGCAAATGAAGA
>NW_020955371.1:2157080-2215177 GCF_003031625.1 Empidonax traillii | reverse complement strand
TTGCATTTTTCAAATTTACACAGAAAGCTGGCCAACAAATGGAGAGAAATGTGGTAAGAACGGAATAAAAATCAGAACCTTCTTTTAGCTAATTTACCTTCTATCAATGTGACTTAATTTATTATAAGAGAATAGGCTGGACATAAATGATTTTGAAATCACAGTCAGGCAAATGAAGAACACATATTTCCACTTTAAAGTTAAAAAAAATACAGTTATAATGTGAATGTTATCTCTAGTTCTAGTATTATAAAAGGGAAAAGGCACTAAAAGTGTATTTCTAGGACATAAACTTAGCTATCTAAAATGCTGTGTGATACTCCTGGGAGAGAAACAAATGGAATTGGAGATAGCTGCAAATGGTAAAGTTGTCCTGCTCTGACCTTATATTAAATCATTCCATAAATTCTTTGCTTTCCATATGTGTTTGCCATGATCACTATTTATTCCTTCCAAAAAAAGTGTTGGAACTTGTAAGATTCTTTTATTTAACATTTGATTCATAGTCACAGAAAATCATCAACTGGGAATGCTGGGCTGCTGAGAACTTTGTAAGAAAAAAGTGACTCACCATATGAAAAAAAATATTATTTCTTACTGTTTATTTTGCTATTTGTTCATTATTTTAGAAATCCCCCTGGTCTACTAACTTTTCTACATTTTTTAGTTATGTGGATGAAACATATCTTGCACAGATCAGGTCCTAAACCCTTTCATAACTTTACTGATGCTACTTCGCCTCAAAATGAAACAAATTGCTTATAACAGCATTTAATCTGTTCAGTCTTTAACTCTGCTTCAAAGAAGGTTCTAGTATGAAAATATCAAACCCTAAATGGTTCCCCAAAGGTAAGGCTCTACACCTCAAACAGCACTTTCACTTCCTAGCAGTAGTCTGAGTGCACACTTATGAGTACCAACGTATTGTGCTTCTCGAACTCAGATGAAGACACAAATGCCAAGAAAACTGGCTCATCAGAGTTTAGGGCTTTTCATGGATCCCCTTTGATTCAAGCTCTTGCATGAGTTATGTTTGACACTACCCTGGCCCTGAGAAGAGGATGTGTGGAGCAGCAGAAGGAGAAACCTTGCAATGATCCAGGCAAGCACATTTATGTCCTGATTGCAAGTTTCATGCCAAGGAGCTGGACATAAAGAGACCTCATGTGAAGCCTGGCCCTAACTAATAATTATGGCTGACATTTCAAACTCACATGTTCTCTACTGACTTTCACTCCTTTCTTAGAGAAAAGATATTGTCACCACCATCTATTTCTATGTCATTTAGATCCAACACCCTGTTGTGCCAAGTCATGCAAAGACCAAAAAAAAATCCCTAACTAGAAAAGATGCACTGTGGATTCATGATAAATCACTGTTCAAAAGTTGGATGTTCAAGCCCACACTTTATCATCTGTATAAAGACAGATGTAGATCTAGAAGGAAAAGCTCTGAAATATCCTGGACATCTATCAGAAAATAAGACAAACAGAGGTATCTACCTCTCTGTACTGAGTAAACGTGTATATAAAGTGACTAACTCAGACTTGTGTGTCTAACTTTTGATGTGTAGATTACAGCAGATAAATGCACTCTATAGAAAGAAAAAAGTGACTTAGAAGAATGGAGCAGAGTACAATCAAATATATGCATCATTACTTTTTATTACTATAAAAGAAGAATTGTAAACACCATCTATATTCATCTGTCCCCAACATGCCCACTGGTAAGTGATTTATGTTGACACACATTATGAGACAGGATTTGTAAAAGAAAGCAACAGCTTTAATTCAATAAATTATATAGTTTATTTGTCTTTTTTCCAGCTATAAGAGTGGGTCCAAAAAAAGTATTTTCAACATTAAAATCTTTCCTCCTCTCATATCCCTAAGGATCAGAACTAAAAGAATATTGTCACACAGAGGAGATGTGTGATGGCAGAAAAGTCATTTGAAGAAGAAAATACTGTCTATCAGGGCACTTCTAGGAGCCCCAAGTCTCAATTTAGCTATGGAAAAGAGTTATTATTTTTATTAAAATTAGAAAATTATAAAATCAGAGTCATTACATAATGTACTTATTCCAATAACAGGTCAGGATAAACACTGATTATACAACCCTGTGAGGCTGATTTGCATTCTAGCACATGCACACAGTAAATTAGAGATTGGGGTCCTATCAAACGCAAACTCCTAAGAGGAATCATTGCATTTGCTGGTCCTCATCAAGTATTCAATCAGTGCAGAGTTCAAACCGAGCCAAGTCTTAACACAAAAATACATTGTAAGTCCATTACAGAAACGGCTCAAGCGAAGGTTGACCTTCTGGGAGTTGCACCTCTAGTCATCATGGCAATCTCAGCTGGAATCAGAGTTAACCATACAAATCATAACATCCACTCTGAATAGTCATGCACCACTTCCCTATCTCTGCGATCAACTGAGCAATCCCTTCTGTGTTCCTTCCTATGGGACGAGCAAAAAAATGCAGTTCTGCATGCCCTTGTAACAACCTGCATTTGTTAGAACTGCAGAGTCCAATAAGCTTCAGTGAAGATGAAAAAGCCAATAAAAATACTGATTAAAGTGAAAGAAATGGCTTTGCCAGTAAAGCACACTAGAGAACCAGCACTTCAGTTCTTGTGTGCTGATTGCCACATGTCTGATAGGATCGAGCTTCATCATTGGCTTCTTTATTGCAAAACCATAGAGAAAGGATAAGAGAAAACAGCTGGGACTATGGTAAGAAATCTAATATGTAAGAAAAGCTGGAGCACAAAATCAAAAATAGTGACTTTCAGAACAAACTTTCTGAAGCTGCTTTAAAGGGAAGGTACTGGGCTGTGGGCTTTTTCCAATCCTTGTGGAAACTGAAAAGAAGACACAGGATAAATTCATGTGTTTGAGAACAGAAGGGCGTTTGTGGAAAGTGGAGAGGACAACAAAAAGCTCCTTCAGCATTTCCTGGGGAGGGAGTAAAGTTAGGAACCTGGAATAGCAGTGATCAGCGATGGTGTGGGAATTGCTTACAGGGACCAGAAGCAGCAGTGGTGGCTGTGCTCTGCTGGTTGCTGGTGGCCCATGGGACATCTCCATTGCTGACACCTGGCTGCCATGTGCCTCTTTTTTCAGTGGCTTGCACCACTGGTGCTGAGGAAAACCATTTTCTGTGCTCTCCAAAGGGTTATACATTTTTATGCTTCATTCCCTGACTTCACATCCTAGGGATGACAACCCCCACAGAACACAAAAGCAGATAAATGTGGAAAAAAAAAAAGTTACTATATGAGGTTTGGGGAAGAGCTTTTTCCACAGTGTCAAGTTAAAAGAGGTTCCAGGTGAGAGGAAGCCAGCTGCGGCTTCCAGGATAAAAAGGCAGCTATTTGAACCTAATTTGATATTTTAATTCCAGCAGCCTAAAAAGCCATCATTTAACTAAAGGCCAAGTGATACTCAGCAGAAGAAAATTTAAAAAAAATGTACAGAGAAAAGGATGCTTTTTAGTCCCTCTAAAGTGAAATGCTGTGAACCATACAATTCCAATTTCAACCTCCCACTTAAGTATTCATGTGGATATCCTTTGCACTGCAGTGGGACTAAAGGCGCTCCCAAAGTCACAGTAATATAGCTTTTTTTTATGGCAATATACTTCAAAGGAATATGTTTACAGATCTACTTACAGGTGCTTGGGATCGATTTGAAAATGTGTGAGGCATCAAGGCTCAGCTGACCTCACAGATTAAACATGATATGTCATTTCTACAATAACTTGCAAAACCTTCCCAGGGATTCACCCCTCCCCATAAATCCTAGGGTTAGTTAACCAGAGAGAGAATGGGAACTTCTGTTTGCAAGTGTCCCTATAACATATTTGATCATCAGAAGACTCAGTCACTCTGCTAAGTGTGTCACAAAACCATTATAGCAACAGCCAGCAAAAGAAGAAAATCAACAAATATGGAAACCTGGAGAAGCTTTTTCTTATTAGTTTTATGCAATCTGATCAATTAAAAATATAATTTTTTTTTTATCTAACAGAATGAGTTTAGGGAAGATGGATAAAATAGGAAAGAAAGGTCCAGACTCAGCAATGTTGGAGTGGTATGTTCAACAGTTTATGACATTATTCCTCAGAGGTTAGTAGAAGGTCAAACTGTTTATACAATCTTGAATTTAAAATTACTTCAAATATTTACATTAACTAAAGGGGAGTTTTCTAGTATGAAAAATATTACTCTGTGACTTTAATAGTCCTCTTGGAACATGTTTTTTGGCATATGAAGAGGAAGGACACTGGGAACAGTCAGGAGGAATTCACTAAAATTAAAACATGCCTGACCAATCTCACCACCTCCTACAATAAAATAAATGGATTAGTGGATGTGCAAAAGAAGTGTTTCTCACTTTTAAGTGCAGCATCACCAGTACAGAAGACACACATAAAAATAATATCTTCAAACTGTTGGTCCTGATTTACCTTCAAATTCCACCACCTCTGAGATACTCCAGCCTAGCAGCTCTGCTTCATGGCACACATGTGGCAATCCAAAACTTCAATATAAGTCAGCATTATGATGCTGTTGCACAAAAGCACATTTCATTCTGAAACACAAAATCCTATTTCTGTTTTTCCTTTCATGAACACTAATATTGAGGAACTCTGCTGATATGTCAAGTTAAGGACTGCAAAGTAGGGTTCTGGTGCTCCTAATAAAGCCTTTGACAAGGTTAGATTCAATATCCTTCTCCACATTACTGTTAATGGCCCAAAACTGCAGTGGCACCAATTGCTACTTTCCACCGCAATTGTAAGAGCTCTCCAGGACTGCTTTTCCTTCACCAAAACTCCTCATCTGTAGAAAGCCATATTTTTGCCTCTCCTGCTCCCCCAGTAGGAAAGATATACAAGGAGGAACTAGCCGGTGCTGCTGCCACTTGATTTTTTTTTCCCTCATCAATTACCACCATAATAATATCAGAACAGCAACAAAAATAAACAACAATAAACCCCCAGCTAAACAAACCGGATAAAGAGCAGCTCCAAATAGCTAAGAATCAATCTGATGGTAGAACTGGATGACTGAAGGCCTCTTCCAACCCTGATGATTCTATGATTCCATCAATGTGACTGGCTCTACCCTCCACTAAAGGTGGGTTCTCCTATCCCTGGGCTCTGCAAAACTTCGGGTGTTACCTCATCACTCTCCAAAAATGCAGTTCTGGATCACATAAAGCATGTTATTAAATCGTTTACAGCATTGTCACTTCATCCTAGAAAAGGTATTAGTCATACATACCAGCCATTTAGAGGTGTTAGTCACCTCTAGACTCGGTTATTTTGATTTACTGACTCTGAAACAGAACGTGAAGATACAATACTGCTCTCTGAGAATTAGAAAGGCATTCAACCTCACATTGACTTTTATGACATTATTTTAAATACAGAGTAACTACAGGATAAAAAGTAGTAATTGAAGTAGTAGGATGGAATAACCAAGAAATGCTGATTATTTTGCACTGTGAGGGTGAAGTAAAGCATCCCCTGGTGCTATTTAAACTACAAGGTAAACTGAGTTTGCCTTTACCTCCTGCAGAACAATGTAGTGCAGCAGCTCTGACAGAAACAGGAATTTTTTTTTACATAAATGTTAATTTACGCAGTGTAGATTGTATTCATTTTTTTAGAGACATATGAGATGACAACACAAATTAAGTAAAACAATTTTTATTCTACATTTCTCAAAATACCTCACAATTTTTGGATCACATGCTGACCTTGTAAAGACTGAAAAGTGTGAAAAGTTGCTTTGCTGAAGTAACGAGAGCTACAATATTATGAAAATTAAGTGCATGGAAGGTAAAAAGATATTCTCAAACCATCACCATGAAAATATGCTCAGCTGATAAAGAAAATAAAATTTAAAGGAATGAATAACTCTGACTTCTTGTCACTATTAATGAAATTTCATTTACCTTTTCTATTTAGCAGCTATCAGTCTTCATATATCAAATTTAATTTTGCACAGTTATCCATTATTTTTCAGTTGTATCAAGAAATTAACCTCATGGATTGTAAAGCCAGATGGGACCACTATGGGCATCTAATCTGACCCCATAAACCAAAGAACATTTTTCTTGATTAAGTTCAAGCTGTGTGTGTGTGCACACATCTACATATATATGCATATTTTTTTTTAATTGAGTGTCTACAATTATAACAACTCAAGTTCTGATCTACACCCAGATCTCCTAAATCCACTGGATTATGGATTAGAGCTTTAAGGTTGACAATTCCATAAAATAGAAATGCATTTTCCTTCTTTTAGCTCTTTGTTTGACAAATTGGAAATATGGTGTCACGTGCCTTTTAGCATACAGCAAATATATTTCAGTGGGGGGGGGGGGAATCAACATTTTAAAATTAAAATTCATCGTTACCTTTTACTTACAGTACCTGAATAATTGTTAAAAACAGCTAATTACCTGCATACCAGAAAGCACATTTAATTAGCTGCTCATAAACAGAATACATTTTGAAAGCCCTCTAGGGGGATAGGTGCAGAAATTCCATTAACCAAAGTTGTGCGTGAATTTGAGAACTTCGAAAATATACTCTGGAGACCACTTTTATGCATATCAGTTTTTCTCTTTGAAGCACTTTCCCCTCTTCCACGTGTGCATGAATGGGAAGTTCTGTCCACCTACAGGGCTAGGGATTTTTATGAATGGGGGAACAATGGAGCTCTTACGTTTTGTAACTGAGGTAAGCAAACATGGCTGTTGAGGTTTTTTTTTGTTTGTTTTACAGTCTCAGGGAAAAGTTACAGAAATTGCATCAATAGGAAATTAGAAATTTAGATGCAAGAAATTAGTTCCATTTAGAGAGGGATTGAGCTGGCAGTCACTGGCTTTGCCAGGTAGCTCTATTGGAGAGGATGAGTCATTCCAAACCTTCTCCCCTGTTTTCCTACAGTATTAAGACAATAGCACGATAGTGGAAAAACACACAGCCCCTCCTCTTTGCCCTGACAGTATTGTGGCTGCTCAGAGACACACACACAGACACGTACACACCCACCGTCTCTCACATGCATTCGCCCGATCCAATTTTCTCTTCTCTCCAGCCCAAAACGACGCTGCAGCCAACTTATTGAAGCAAACAAATGCATGGTCTCTTTCTCTTTTAAATGGAACAACTTATCTGGATTCCCGCTTGACGAAGTAATGTCAATCCTTGTCTACCCTATTCCTTTACTGCAGAAATTGTCACCTTCAAAATTAATGGTCCTTTTCAGAGAAGAGTGCCTATCGCAAAGCATTTATCTGATAGAGCTGCCAGCATTTTTCCAAAGAACCATCCTCCATCAGGAAATACTTTTTTCATTGCAATTGAAAGTTTTAAGTGGACATGTTGATTTTTATAGCATTTGACAGAAAAATTTTAATGCTTCAAATAAAAATGGAACATTGAGCTCTCTTACTTGATTTTGTACTATAGTACAGTCTTGTTCTATTTCTATTTGCACTTGTTTTAAAACTTAATGTCTAAATAATCCGATACTGTTTCCTATAACTCAATATTATATTCTAATGTTTTGAGATTGCCAGGCTGAACTGTTTTGACATTGCTGAAATGAAGTTTTTAGTAACAGCTATATAAATGTTTAGAAATATATTTACTTCCAAGTTTCTTTTTGGAATTTCTTGTTCAGTTGCAATGTTTTTTATTCAATGTTAAAACACTGGTTTTCACTGAAGAAGAAATTTTATTTTTTGATCAAATGTCTAGTAACTATATAAGCAGGTAAGTTCATGCAGATAGTTTTTATATAGTGGGGTTTTTTCTCTCTTTTGCCACAGGTAGTTCAATGTTTTCTGAAACATATAAAACACTGAAAACTTTCACATAAACATGCTCAGAGATGGATTACTTGCAGGCTACATCCATTACTGGTTTTCTTGCTCAAAGAAGGATTTTTTTAATGAATCTATTTGTATCCAGTTGTAGCAAATTATTTAAAGCTTTAATACATATATTTGCATATATATATGCATATATATTTTCACAATACATTTGCTTTAGAAAATATTTCCCTCACATTTTTATGCGTCACGTAATGACTTTTAAACTGTTATGACTTAAGAAACCTTTAGGCAAATTCCATGTAGAAAGCCTTGGAGTTTGACTCTCTACTTCAGAAGGTGAAGCCAAATTTCTTCCAGTATTATTGATCTCCTGTAGCCAAAGCAGCTGCACCTACTGGATCACGTAGGCAGTTTGTCTCCTGTGATTTCTGCATTAATATGCAATTTTATGGTAGTCTTAGACACTGCTTATATTGCAATAACAGTGTCAAATAGCCTAATTATAGCGTGATTGATTCCCTGGTCAGAGGAGGTGAAAAGTTGTCGAGTAGGAAAGATGATGAATGGATGAGATTCACTGTTTGCCTGGAAATACTAAATCCCTGAGCAGACTCTTGTTTTGTCTTAGGTAGCAAACAGTGATAATGTTTGGAGAAAGTCACGTATTTCACACATGATTTTGTCAAGGTTCAGACCAACCACACCAACCATGGTGTGTTCCAGCTCCTGGCTCAGTTGGTACAACGTAAACAGATGAAGACAGCTCTGTAACCTCCTTTACTTCACCTTTGAAACATTAAACTCCACACATATAAAGCCAAACCCTCTTATCCTTCAGAAGAGCAATTTTTTTTCTGCCTTTATCCCACCAAAATTTATGTTACTTATCCTTAAAATTAAAATAGAAATAAATTAAAAAAAAAAAGCAGCCCAAATATATCTCTAGCCATGTATTAAAAAAAAAAAAAAATCTTTCCATCACATCTGAGATAGGGTTGGTGACCATTCAAACTACACAAACTGAGTAGAAATTTAATTTGAAAAGTTTTACTGTTTCTTTTGCACAAAAGACAAAATACTGCAGAACACAGAAAAAAATGTTTGTTGATATTTTTAAGCATATAAAGTAAGAAATAATGAAATTTTAAAAAATATTTTTAGAAGTGCTTTGAGGTTATGATAATAATTTCTACTCTCTGATATTTCTTATGACGGCATTAGTCATGATGAAATCATTTATACCAAACAAGGAGTTCCTCATGAATACTTTCCTAGTATTTCCATCATTTCCATAGTATTTCAGCATTAAGTAACTGAATAAAGTATCAGAATTTTTAGCATCAGCTGAGAGACAGTGCATTTCACATCTACATTAAGACACATGAATTTAATAATAAAAAAAAAAAAAAAAAAAAAAAAGGTGTTCCATCGTTGTAAGAAAGCCTATCCTGAAACAGCAAGGCTTTTCATGCCTCAGGCTACAATAGCTACTAGTTTAACTCAATGGTCAGACCACTCCCCGGGGAAACACAAAGCCATAATTCTATTGCTGGCAGTAACTTTCCCTTTGTTAGTGGCACATGTACAAAATTATTTTAAAAACAACACCACATGTATTAAACACTCACTCCAAGATGACTTATAAAAACAATGTCCCATATGTGCAAATGAGATATTTGCAAGCACAAAATTATATGCAGAAATTACATTTGGGTATGGAAAAGACTCTTTTTCACTAGCCCAGATAGATATTTAATTTCTGTGGGATAAATTGCATGCTACCTATTCACTAACATAATTTTCCCACTGATGATTGACATTTAGATATCAAAGAGGAAAAAAGATAGCATAACATTAGATTGCACATCTCGGAGGAGTAAAAGGTATTCATTAGACTAGGTATGCCAGCAAATGGCATGCTAAAGTCTTGACAAAAATCATGTCAAAAGTCATGTCAATCTTTTTTTTTTGCTACTTCAAAAGCACATCTGTCTGTGGATGACAATCACTCATACTGGCACCTGAAATATAACAAATAATACCCACACTCGAAGAAATGAAAGCCCGAATCAATGTGTGATACTCTGCATTGCTGGCCAGTATTCAAGGACATGAAAATGCAAATAAAGAGGGACTGCGTATTCCCACAGGGAAGGGGTGCAGCTGAGGGCCAGTATGGAAAGAAGGAAACCACGGCAAAGGAACTCAGGCCCTTACAGGCTGTTTAACCCCCCCAGAAGGGGTGTGATGCACAAACAGCAGCAAAGCCCTGGAGGGAAATTGGTGCACGTTCCTCCACAGAGAATTTTTCAGTCAGTTCTAAAATCGTGTATCCTGGCTCCAGAGAGAATCCCAGCCAGTGCCTGTAGCTTGACAGAAGATGGTGTCTCTGGTGAAACACAATATTTGTGCAAGGGTTAAATCAGAGGGGAAAAATGAGGAATAATTTTTTTAGAATTTTAATGAGGGTGGAAAAAAATTCAGACTACTCCCACTGGGAGAAAGATAGGACCTGTGTTAAGAAAATATAAAAAAAGCTGCAATGTAGAGAAACTGGACAAAAATTACTTCCTCTCACCAGACTGAACTATTCAGAGGAGATGCACTATGTATGAGAACGTGTACCCCGCAGTTTGTGCCTAGTTATGCTTCCCTCCAAATGAATAATGCTAACAATACAACAATGGGAAAAAATGGGAAGGAGGAAGATTTGCATTATCTGTGTTCATTAACCTAAACTATAATGCTTCTCTTAAATACTAAATACCTTTCTATGATTAGAAACACACTGTGAAAGGCTGAAGAAATACATGGCAGATTTTTTGTAAGAATATTTCTCTATGAGACAATGAGAAAAGCAACACAGCTCCTTTAATCCTGTAATCTCTCTGGTAGCAATCAGCTTGGGGTACATTTCAGTTTGTTCACTTGTCATCTACATTAAGAGTCTTTCAATGAGCTTTTCTTTTAAAGTAAATACAGAATGACACATTTATAATTAGATCTCCCTGACCATTCCCTTCTAAGTTTGAAGGATATGAGATGTGGACATGTCATGCAGACCCTGCTCCTGATCAGTGTGCTAAGGAGCTTAGACTTTCACTGTTGATTAGTGAATTGTAAAACAACTAACAAAATACACTACGGGTGCTGCTGGTTCAGATATCATGGCCTCAGTTATTTCCTGCATTCAGGAACAGTCAGACACTCAAGAAATGTTTTGAACCACACTGAAAAATAAAAAGAGCTCAAACCATGCCTGAATTTCAATCAAAGATTATTCAATCATTTAAGAACACAAACCCCTATGAACACAGCAGCAAGTAAACCCCCTGGTTTTGTTCAGCCTAAGAGCAATAAGTATGTTTTAAGATTATGAGAAATACAGTATAGTATTATATGTTAGTGTTTGTAATTCCCCTTGATATTCAAATAATTTCTTAACCTTCATGGCCATTTAAACTGTCCATAACATTATTTCTCACTAAGGGATAAAATGAGATTTTCTTGTTTGTTCCCTCTTGTTCAGATTTGGTTTTAATCATTCCTGGCTTTAGTATCTGTGAGAAAATTTTTCAACAAATGTATTGTATAATTTTCTTTGATAGCCTAGAAATAGCCTAATGATGCTGAATTTTCATTAGCATTTCAAAACAAGGACTGTGTTCCAATATAGGGATCTATGTTTGTCTGCTTTCTTTCTTAATATATAGGACAAAGAGTTTTCTTTTTTACTGCCTCAGAAGAAACCAGAGATAATTGTCCCACATATGTTCCTTGGTTGTATTAACTGATTAGAGGAAAATATGAGAATCACTCAGTACTTCAGCTATGTGGCACAAACTTTATTAAGGGAAGACAGCTTTGGGGATTTAGTGAATCAGCAATGTTCTTGGGCTTCCTGATTTTTAACTTGACTATTCAGCACTAACATGGACCTCCTGGGGCCCCAACTCTTTCACTTCCATCATGACTAAAATGTCAAAACAGACAACATTCGCCACTGTTCGACCTCCCTCACTGTACCAGGAAAACAGTTGATAACTTTATTTTGTTCTACAGTCTATGTTTTGTCAAATTTTTTACATTAAGTGACTCACTTTGTCAATTCCCCACCAAGTATCATCTAGCATTTAAACATCTATGTTCTATTTATAACTCAAACTGACCCTTTACTACCTCTTGTCCATCAAACCTTTTTTCAAACAATAATACTCTTACAAATTCTAAGATCCCTAATCCTTCCATTCTCATAACAATGGCTACTCCAACAGTACTGAATAAAACATGGCCAGTGACTGAACTGTAGGGCCTTTCTACTCCACACTTGGCCATGGGCCTCCTTTGGGCCATCACACTACTCTGTGACCATAAGGCATAACTATTTAATGTTTGTAGGGAGGGTTTTGAGTCATCTGGGAAAAGGACTGTGTTGTAGCTCACTAGAGAAATATTTATATTGTGTGAAAACCACATATGCTGATTTCCCTGGAGTATGCTATGAGGGCATATACGGGGCATTCAATGCCATAAAGTCTTGAGGAAAAGTGCTAGAGGGTTATAAAGAAAGGAAAATGTGGTGCTATCTTTTTACCTACAGATAATGGACCTTGGACCGTGCCGTTCCTTGAGACGTACTCCAGAACTGGGGAAAAATCCTCACTGAGAAGAGCCAAAACTACCCCCACCGTCAGTAATCCACTGGTCAAGAAAACTCTCTGTCCATGTCTTATTGAGCACTATAAGAAAGATGGACCTGGCAGTGCAAACATTTTTGTAAAGGCAGTCAGGAAAAGATTTTCTACATTACAAGTAAATCCATAATGAAATACTTAATTCTTCAGGTAATAAAACATCAATGATGTAATCTTTTTGATTTCCTTAAAGCATGGGAGTCAAGTCTCAGATGAAGACAACCAACAATAAGTGTCTGTCTGTGACCTACACATTGATCCAGTCAACAAGGCCAAGGGAGTCAAAAGAGCTATTGCACTTCTATGAGGTAGATGCCTTAGCTAATGCAAGTAACTGTATTGACTGTAGCAGGAATGCAATCAACAATCTCACATGTAGGCATGTCTAGGGCAAACCCCACCTCCAGTCCAAACTACAGTTTAGGAGTCTAACTGATCTCTCCTCTGTGGTGACCAGTGACAGGATCCAAGGGAATGGCCTGAAGTTGTGTCAGAGGAGGTTTAGGTTGAATATTAGAGAAAAGTTCTTCACCCAGAGGATGGTTGGGCGCTGAACAGGCTCCCCAGGGCAGTGATCACAGCACCAAGCCTGACAGAGCTCAAGAAGCATTTGAACAATGCTCTCAGGCACAGGGTGTGACCCTTGGGGATGGTCCTGTGCAGGGCTAAGGGTTGGACTTGATGATCCCGGTGGGTCCCTTCCAACTCAGCATATTCTGTGATTCTGTGAACTATAGCTATTAACTCCAGTCACTGCAGAAAGGCACAGATCTTCTCTGTGTCCTGTGTCACGCCTGACAATTAACATGCAAGTATCAAATACCATTTCAAAAGGCATCAGACACCTATGGCTGGGCAGAGGAGTCATGTCTGAGCTGTTTGGATTCTGCTAGCAAAGGAGGCATCTTCGAAGGGCACTTTAGTCCTTCCTGCAATAGCAGGAACACCATGAGCATGTAAATCAGAAGTTTAATATTTGATAGTAGTAGGATGGTATGAGTCTCTAAACAAGGAGTCTACATAACCTGCATAAACTGTCTACGTATCTTTTTGCAAGGGGTGAAGGATCCTCCAAAAGATATGCTAAATATATCATTACAGATCTTACAATATCTGAAATTAACTCTCAAGTAAATAAATTTTACCACAAGGAAATATTTTATTTGTAATTAGCAAGAAATTCTTTACCTGTCTTCTATACTACTGATTTCCTTGGGCACTACAAGCACATAGTCCTTCAGAAGAAAAAGATGTTTTTAGATGTAGATCTAAATATGGATTTGGGAGCTTATTTTTATACATCTAGCATTACAGTAAGCAGACTGGAATTCTCACTTGGAAGATTACTGAAGTAAAAAGGTAAGAAGCATCATCAGGAAGGCTGTAAGGAATACAATACAACATTACTACATGGTAGAAAAAAAAAGGAATATAATCAGGTAAATAGGAAAGACAAGGTCAAGAATTATAATTGTGTAATGGAAAAGCCTGTAAAGATACTTAAAGAGAGGACTGAAATGGTCAAATCACAAGCTATAATAATAAACCTAACAAATACACTTGGTATATGCTGGAGTCGTGTTTGAATTGGCCGGGACAGATGCAAAGAGATAAAGTTGGAGAGTCGGAAAAACTTAAGCACAACCTATAGATAATTAAAAAGAACAAGGGAATAGAGATGAAAATGACACCTAAGTCGATGGGGAAGATGTTGTCTTCGGCAGTATGCCTTAGCTACCTACATAGAGCTCTCTCTAGAAGTTACAGGCCATCATCCAAGAGAAGCTCAATTCATTTTTTAATTTTGCTGTTCAATTTTAACTCAACTCTGGGGTACAATCTGCATAAATTAAATGCAGTGACTGAGCCAGAAATTTTCCAGCAAATATTGAGGAGTCATCCCACGGAAAAAGTGTATGAAATAGTTCAAGTGAAATCTAAGCCCATACCAGCTTTCACGTAGGACACTCTAGGATTACACCAGGCAAGGCTCTGTGTTAACAAATCTCACAGTTATTTCCAAACCAAAGCCATAATTGACATTGAAATACAAGAATCAGAGAACATAAAATGAAAGAGTCAAGTAACAATGTATCGCATGTAAAAAAAACCAGCTACTTTCCCTTCAATGTCTTATTACTAGTAAAAACAGCAATAAATTTCAAAGAGCACTGATTTTCTGAATTAATGGAATTACAGATGAGAAAACACTGGACTTTATTTTACCTTCATAGCATTTAATATGAGAGTAGAACATCTCATACTGTTATAGCTCCACTGATTTCAATTAATTTAACTTTCTGACTAACTATAAATCAGAGACCAGAATCAGGACCAGTTATCCACAATGAGCACAAGTATTGCAAGGAGACAGCAAAACTCTCAGGATTACTTGTCAGGAAAAAGCTTTCAATCTAGGGAATATTTTATATGTCTCTGTGGATGTCAATAAGCAGTCAGTGTAATCTTTGCATGGATTTTTATAAGCCCATGTACTAGAAAAAAACCACAAACTTAATTGAGCTAATTTAGAAATGTTCTTTCTGATCAATGAATTGATTTAGTTATAATTTGATTCCTGGCCTGGTGATCATCTTTATGTAGCTCTGTAAGTGTATTGTGAATTTGAAATGCACACAAATATGTAATGAAATCCATTAACTAATAAAACAATGATTGTCAATTCATGAGAAATGGTGCAGATTTTTAAGATGAATGACTAGTTTTACACAAGCATTACATAATCTGTTGTTTCAGCATTGTCTTATTTAATAATGAGATAATGGTGGCATTGTAAAGGACAGGAGTTTGCTATTTATCACTACCTCTGGAAAAAAATACGGTAGCAGGGGATTTCTGTCAAAGCCAAAAGGAGAGCTGAATTTGTTCCTTTGTACTGTAACTATGCAGCAAAGTATTCTATTTTAAAATATATATTCTCTCTCCACTGGAATTTTCATCAAAAAAAGTGCTATTTTGAAGTACTGTTTCTATATTCTGATCCACTCATGATTTCTTACACTCCTGAGAATCTGGTTAAAAAACTTAAAACCTGATATTCTGCACATGACAGTATCTTTCTGAATAGTGCCACAGAAATCCTATTCTTAGGGTGAATAAAGTTACTCAGCTGATATTTAAAGGATGAAAACTAGTGAATACCCAGTGGGTGTATTCTGATCTCTTAGATCACTGTATTCCAAATCTCTCACAGTCTTTGGAATTAATCCAGTGTAAGTTAGATGCTATTGCTATCCAAGACTTCCTGATTTATTTCTGCATGGTGGACAACTGAACAACGTCCTGAAGTCACTACAGTGATGGCAGATCTGATCCTAGTTCCTTCCTCACTGTTGGGAACACTGAGCAAAATTCTTAAACCACTTTTCTGTGACACACCAGAAGCAGAAATACTTCCCTTTTTTTTTTAATAAGCTTCATATGTATTGTAAGGAGCTGTGGAATTCACTGTAACTAAAGAACTTCTAACTTGATTCTTGCCTTTTCCCACTCTCTCAGGATCCTTACTTTCCTGCACTGTTTTCCAAAATCTTAGTTCAGCTTGAGCTGGAGGCAAAGTTAGGTTTTTGACTTTGAATTTTCATTTGGCCTTATCTTTCAAACACTTATTTTCCTTGCTGGCATATGTTTGCCCATTGTCAGTTGGAATCTGCATGATTTTACATTTATAAAGAAAAGTTTAACAATTCAACCAAACCCATAAACTTTTTTTTTTTTTCTTAGGGACCAAAGTGGCAGCTTTCTCATTACATATCAATTTACAGCTCAAAATCAGGAATAGATCAGTGCAAACCATCTGCACCTTGCAAGTTTTAGCATATCTCCCTTTCGTCACTCTGAGTAAAACAGAGGAAGTTATGCAGAGCATGTGGTCTGCTTTCACAAATAATTTCTATGGAAAACAGCAGTCAGACAGTAATACAGGCCCAAGGTGACCTCATTACTGAAATTTGTTCTAGTTGTCATTAAACATATCACACTGTGTCACTCAAATCGGGAAAGGAATAAGAGATACTGACACGCAGCACCAGTGATTAGAAATGAAAAATACTGTTATGCCATAAGAATCCCTTGGTGGAAAAGAAATATGTACAGTGTTTAAGATTCATTCACCCCCCCCCGATCTGTCACTACTGCCTTTATGGCTTTATTCTTTTTCTACTTGTTAGTTCTCCTTCACAAGGGACAACACCTTTTCTAGAAGGATATTTCAGAGCCCGACGCTCACTGGCCAGCGACCTTGCATAAAATATTGCAGAATTTTTGGTAGTGACACCCTCACATTGTGTAAGGATATTTGCTGCAGTTGCAGCAGGACAACTTGGACAGCTGCTTTTTTTGTGTTTATTGGTGCAGACCCTTGTCACTGCCTAACTGCAGTCATGGCTTCATTCTTTACAGTTGCAGGTTATGGTTAGATCAGGCTAAGTTTAAGTGTGATCCTCTGTAAGTTGATAAGCTGTAAGGAATGCTACCAGCAATTCAGAAAATGGTGTCTCCTTGGCCAGAAGCAAATTATGATTGGCAAAGAGCCTAGTGAGAGTCTAGCCAGAGCTAGTGTCTAGCCAGCTTTAGTTCCCACTTCCACCTCTCCCACCTTGGTAACCAAAGATCTGGGTCAGTACAGCCTATGGAACTTCCTGCCCATTTCTACCCTTGATAAACATTCTCGTGCTGTGAGTCCCCACAGAGTCAACATCTCTTGGCAGTTTCAGCACACACATCCTGAAGCACAATTGTTTGAAGGAGATTTAGTGACATGTGCTAAAGTTTAGCCAGTTTACCTTGACTGAAGAAAAAGTCCTTAAAGCCAAATCCTTACCATGTATAATAATAAAAGATTTCAAGATCCCTGCAACAGAGTCCTAGAATAAGTGAAAAATTATTTGATATCATCCCAAATATTATGGTCAAATTCCAGGTTGGCTAATTTACCAATATTTTCACTTCTAAGCAAAAGGAAGGGGATCTTCTTTCTCTTTCTGGCCTGGACTTTTGGACAGTTGTTGTTGTGCACTTTAATGCTGCAGCTTTCCAACTAAGAGTTGATAAGTCAAAGAACATCTTAGGATCTTAAAGAGAATAGTTTATTTTACTATGAAAATATTTGGGGAGTTTACAGAATGAAAGGTATTACATGAAAGCAAGAAGTTATTTTTCCATTTTTTCTTTACAGAATTGCAGCTGTTTTGCTGCTGAAAATGATTCTTTTTTACTCTGGCCTAGATGAGGGATGAGAAAGAGGGGGTCTTTAAAAGAATTTTTTGAAATGGTTAAAATTTACACGTAACCAACCAGAGGGGAGTGGGGAGGGGGGGAGGGCGAAATCACCTCAATTACTCAAATATAAAGCTCAATTTTAAAAGTTTGATCTTTCATGCCCCAAATCTATGTTTAATTATTTTGCATTATGCTTTCCATTTATGTCCTGTTAAATTCCTAATTTCTTTCCAATGCACTTCGTGCTTTCCTGACTCTATAGTGAAGAAGAGCTCTGTGAGCCTGAGTCACCTATCTCCTTATAGAGATTAAAATATTTGCTTCCTCATTCCCTCCTGAAAGTATTTTAGTTCTTCTCTTTTGCCATTCAGACATCTGTCCCCATTTCATGTTTTCTTGAAACAAATGTATTTATGGTTATCCCCTTCTGTCTGAAGTCTAAGACAATATTTTAATCACTGCCTTCAGCCGGACCACAATTATATTTCTAGTCAAATCTAAATACAATCTTTCTTAAACTTATCATATTTTAGAAGCTTCCCCTTTCAATAAAATTCCTTTCAATGCTAACACTACTTACTGCACAGTGTGAAAATACATAATTGCATTAAACTGTAAGGTTGATAGGTTAATTTTTTTTCTCAAGATGTATACTTTTTATCCTCATACTTTCATACTGGTACCTACTACACTTATTAGTCCTATCTGGAATAGTGGCAGACCTATTCTACTATTAACTTTACCAATAAAAGAAATAGGGCAATCTAAAAATGAGAAGTCCAGCCTGTGACAGCTCATCATACATTATAAACCAGCCTCAGTACATCTGTGGGTAAATTGTCTCTTGTGAACTGTTCTACAGCTGTTAGGGTTCATGTTGTTCCCTTATAAACTAGAAATAGGAATTTTTATTACCTCTGGCCATAATTTAAATTGCATGAGCCCAATTCCATGCTGTAGATTAGTGTACTGTCATGCAGTTTGGCTTTTATTTTGGCATACTACAGTGCAGCTCACACATGAACTCTACCGTCAGTAGGCATGTGATAGGAGAAAAAAAAAAAGGATAAACACACACAGTATTAAAAATGCTAGAACAAAACCTTAGGTCTATAAAGAATTATTACTGTACTTGCACCTATTCTCATAGGTTATATTCTTGGCAGCTTTACATCACTAGAGTGAATGGTTCGAGCACTTCGCTCATACTCAACAAACACTCTAAAGGTCAGTGCTGCCACCCTTTCACTAAACATCACCAAAAATAGCTACATAGCTGTTCCAGGAGCTCCTACTTTATTTATTAAATAAAATCTGTGCTATAAGGGTTTTTTTCCTGAGTCTTACATTGCAAAAAATGAGACCAGGTATTTTTAACAGTGTTTAAAAGTTAGTATTTTTGAGTAATCTGTCGAAATAGAAAGGTGTATTTCACTTCTATATTTAAAAAAAAAATAATTTCACTTTTAAAAAATTAAAATGTATCACATCAAGACTAAAAATTGCTTTGCTTGTCATAAAAAATGTCACACACTCCCCCTCCTCCCTACATGCTTTTCTTTAAGTAGAAAAAGGGGTAATTTAAGAAATATGGCGAGGTCACAAGAAAAATGAGAACTCCCCAAAATGCAGAGTTAGATGACCAAAAAAAAAAAAAAAAATCACAAATATCAGCAAGAAGCTGTAGTCCCTGGCTAGATTTAACCAGAAATCTGTACTTTCCCGTTGCAAACAGAAACACTAATTTGACACATGTATATTTAATGGCAGAAATGTTATAATCTGAATTTTTCCTTATAAGGTTATATTCATTACATTCTTCTCTTAAATCTTACACTTTGATATACCCTACAGTGAGCTGCAATTTATAAACTGCCAGGACACAAAAGAACATGAATGTTACTCTAACCTGTTCCAGCAACTTGCTTTAGAAAGTCATAAACATTATGGCTAATTAACAACCTAATGGAATTCTGAGAATGAAGGTCTTGCTTCTCTGTGCACTTCTGGGTTTGTCTTTAATTGGTAAAAAATTTCAGGGCTGTAAACAGAACACCACATCTAAGCAACACTCAAAATTTACTTCTGATTTAAATAATAATTATCATTGGCTTTCCAATTAATTTTCATAACTCATCATGACTTGAATAAAGAGTTTCTCAAACCCAAGACTTGAATTAAGGATTTTTGCATGTCTTCTCTTTGATTTCATTCAGTTTGTCGTTGCAGGAAACAGTCTCTAAATGAGTAATTATTCCTTCATTTTGATTGCAGGCCAAAATGCGTCAGACAATCATGATATCATAACAAGGAGCTGCGGTGGTTAAAATGTGGAACTAGATTCAGAAGCTCTCAGGAGTCTCATTCCCTGCTATGCCCCAGATTGAACCACATAACCTTGAGCTAACAGCTCAGTATCTCTACCTGCAACACTGAATAACAATCATTCCCATCCTTACTCTCTTGACACCGCAAGCTCAAAAAAAGTGGTAAAGGCATCAAGCCTGGATTTCCACAGAGCTCTGGACAGCCCAGCATGCTACTAATTTTGCTAAACCATTTCTTACTCTCATCCTCATTACAAATACGGAATTAATTAAAAAATTGAGTCCACAAGAAACATTTCCCACGTCTTTCAAGATGTGTGACATACAACAGAAAACAGATTACTTTTGAGACTCAGTAAATTGGAATATAGCTCCAGACATCTGGAGGAATTCTTCCGAAGTCTGAAAATAAAAACAAAACCACCGTTTTTCATTTTGTTTGGGGTTTTTTCTGTGGTTTTTGTGTTAGTTTGGTTTGGTTGTTTGTTTTCCCCACACAAAGAGGAACACAACTAGCTATTCCAGATGTGAGCTCCCCCAACACTTGTTTTTTAAGTGCCAGGCCTTGCTCCAGCAATTAAAACCTCTGGGACAGTATGCAAACCAGAACATTAGCATTTGGCCTTGAGCAATATACCTTCTGCACGACAGTGTGCTCCCCACAGTTTTGAACATGCTGACAGACTAAAGTAACCAAACCACCAGAGAGCCAATGACTAGAACCTGCAATAATCCAACGGGAAGGATTACAGGCTTTATACATAATAACATGGTAAACTAGCACAAAGTTTATGAAAGAACCAGGCTCTGAGGTGACCATTACTGTAAAGTTGGAAATGTTTCACCATGGATACCAGCCAGACAAAGGTAGAATAATAAAAACAGGGGAAGACTCATTATTTTGGAGCTGATGAATGTGATTCCTGTGATTGACCTTTCAGGGCCAGATTCTGACCTCGAGGGAATAGACTGAGTGTATGGCTTCTGTTATCAACTGCATGTGCTCATGCAGATCTAATCATAACATGCCTGCATGGCCTGTCTGGCCAGCTGCTGTCCCTCGTCTTGTATTTCATAATCTCTTTAAAATAAAATGCAATGAAATATCTTTAGAAATCATTGAAGTAATTTCCAAACAAAGTAGCTTGTTTCACCCTCTACAATGGTTTTCATTTAAATACAAATAAAAAACGGGCAAAACTTTGAATCTGTAGTTATTCCAACTTTTTATTAATTTACATGTGAGCAAAAACATTCTTTCTTTTCCTTCCTTTTTTTGCAATCTCCAGGCCTCAGATGAATAAACCCTACTCCTAGATAAGATTAATTTTATTCCTGCAAAATCAATCAGAACATCACCTTCCTCTTTTCACAGCATCTTCAAAATAGGACTTGAGTGGACACAAGTGCTGGGGGCTGAGCCAGGGGCTTATTCTCATACCCATGTTACCTATTCCCTGGAGACAGAATTAATTTCTATGCAAACCATTCATTTTCCTCATGAATTATCAACAATTTTATAGTACATATCCTAAAGTGAAATTAAATAAAAAGGTAAAAAAAAAATCTAATTAGATCAGAATAAAGTGCTAAAAGATGTCTGAAGTTACAATATTGTTTTTAAACTAAAGATTACAATTTTTTTTGCTAATTTTCTAAAAATTTATGTAACTGGTTTACAAAGAAATGATCAGGTGTCAAAAGCACAGCAGAAATCAAGAACTATGTGGTTTTAATCCCTGAGCATAAATCAGGAGAAACTCTGTTTAAAAACACGGTGATTGAGAGTTACCACAGAAATGTAAAAAAAATCCTCTTTGCATGCGAGCTACAGCTGCTGTAGTCAAACTAAGAAACCTGGGTAAGTTTTAGGGAAAATATACAATATGCAAACAAGCCACAGCTTCTTTTGCAATCTGATATGCACTAATAGCTAACAAACGAGAGGCCCTTTCAAATGAGCTGGTCCTGCACAGCTGAATTATGATAGGCAAATAGGATAGGAATGAATTAAAGAGCAGTGCTCCCTGTCACAATATGCCTTTGCAAAAGCTACTTCCCTTCAGAAGTTATCGGCACCTGCCAAAGCCACAGGGATTACCCTTCCCCTGTGGCAATGTATAACAGGAGGGAAAATTTTGGCTCCCGACCAAGAAACCAGAAACTGAAAAATGTACTAACAAGTGAAGTGAGAAAGCCGAGCAAAAATTCTTTAGGAAAGTAATAGATTTATCCCTGCCCAATCCTGACTCCTCATTGACATTTAGCCTCCGCACTGCAGTATTAGAACGGCTCACAGAGCACTGTAAAAAATGGCAAACAAATCTGGGTCTAACAGGGTATGCTTCATCACCCAGTCATGATTCACTGAAGAACAGCAAATTCACAGAGAAATTTGACCCACCAGTATACTCTGTCCCACTGGCAAAATGTTTGCAGTGTCTGAGTCATGTGGCCCTGGGAAGCCAAGAGCTGGAGCATGGAAGGAAGCACGTAGCCATGGAGAGTGCAGGCTTGCAGTGGGCTGGTGCAGATCTCATCTGGAACTCCTGCCTTGAGTTAAGCTTCAAAATACACTGGCACAGCCTGGGGCCTGTGTCCAGTGAGTATCTCTGATTTTCTGGTCAAGAAATAGAGACCCTGAATTCCTTTGGCAAAAATGATAGTGGGAACCCCCACCCGGTTGTCCAATTCCATCTGCACTCCTCTAAATCCCAGCCTCCTGAAGGTCCTGAACAACCTTAAAGCTCTTCAGCTTGATTCAGGGCTCTTTCCAGTCTCCAGATGTGATTACTACTTGCAGTGCCTAAACAGGCCACTCCTTGTACTGTTTCTCTTTTTATCAGTTCTTTTAATTTGCTAACAAATTAATACACCCAGCCACAGAAAAGTATTCCATTCTGATGTGTGTGATGGCAAAAAATCAGTGGAGAAGGGACAGAACATGTGCAGGGTGAAGGGACAAACACATACACAAAGAAAGAGAGCCCAGGCATAAAAGAATTGATGGGTCTTCCCTCTATATATACCAAAATCCCTCTACACATCTAAGTGATGGTAAAGATTTAGTACTTTATGGGGGTTTTTTTTGTGAAAATAAGGTAAACTTTGTTTTCACTCGAGTGATTGATTCTCATAAAAGTTAAGTAGCCATCTATGAATAATGTTTACTTTAAGACATCAGGTGCTAGTTGTCTATACTATAAAGATGAAATATAAATTCTTATTGTCTAAGCTCAAGGTCAGTATCGTTCATCATAGGAGAAATTCTGGTTTACTATTTCTTTTCAAAGTACCAGAAATAATTACTAAAGACCACATTCAAATTCAAGTATTCAAGAGGTGGGAAATGTCAGATGAAAATACCTTATGCATCTGAGTTTGGATCTCCTGGACATATCTGCTATGAAACCATCTTCAATTATGTGATCACAGACTACTTTTCCATGGCATAGCTGCAGCTCTTTTTGTGTGCACTGTAGATGGTATTCTGAGAAATGGTATTTGGGGAATGAATTAGGTTTATCTAGTGAATGAGCCTTTCATTTCTCTCTGCCTCATTTGTTTCAGGAACTGGAAGGTATATAATGAACCAGCAAGGGACTACAGAATGAGAAAACAAGATTTAATGGTTAAGGCAGCTGCCACCAACGAAGTGTATTCCATTTCTGGATCTGCCAGAGAGCTCCTATGTGATGTTGGACAAATTACTTCACATTTCCCAGAGATGACCATTAATTTGATGTTCCTCGTTTTCTGGTCTCTATACAAGACAACTGAGCTGAGCTACTGAACACTCACAGCTGCAATTGATGTAGATTAAAACTGTATTTATATACACATAAAGATTGATTAAAATTATAGAGACTATGAAAAAAATGTTATTTAGAAATTAGCTGATATATTGTCAACTATTTTGTCTCTGTGCATCTGTCCATCACCTGTGAAGTAGGGAAAACAAACTCCTGAATGGCCAGGGTATTATGCAGGTAATTTCATTACTGTGTGTGAAGCATTCAGGTGTGATAGCTGTGTGAACAACGAAGTAATCTATAATTTTATAGTCAGTGCAGGTTTTGAATGATGTGGGCATAGGGAAAGCCCTGGGGCCACATCCTGCATGATGAGGATGGAAAGAGACACAAGCTAACTGCTGATGAAGCAGGGTCATGTAGAAAAAAAAAAAGTATTAATTTAAAAAAGTATGTGAGAGTGCCCGCACTCAAAGAGGTCAAGTTCAGTTTTACAAGAGCAATCTTAGGCCTGGTAGTATGTAGTTTCTGCATGGAGTTGATTTTCTTCTTTTCAGGCACATTTGGAGTTGTATTATTGAATATATATTATAGGTTTTGGGTGAAGAAGAGAAGAATCCAGGTACTTTACACCTTTCCCATTTCTAACCTAGGCCTCAGACAAAAGGCAGTTTGAATCTAGATCCAGATTTCAAATAGATGTAGAAGAGGTGGGATCTGATAAAGGCTAACATCGTGGATTTGATAATGAACCCCAATATTGACATGGCTTGGAACGACTCAAATGGATATAGTCCCATTGCCTGCATTCAAACTTGTCCTTGGAAACAGCCCTGCCTCTACAAAAACTAGATGTTCCTGCAGGAAGAGAATACCCACTAGTTACCTGGACAAGAGCCCATCATCTTAGACCTCTCATTCAGGAAGAGCACAGCTGAGCAGCAATGACCAAGGTCACCAGTGGACATCCCCTGCTCAGCTCATGACTCAGCACGTGTGACCTGGCTGATTTTGGCACCTGCACTGAAGGCTGCCCACGTGTACTAGGACAGACTGAAAAATAGGAGGAGAATTGTTCTTTCCTATTAATACAAACAGATCCTGCTGGAGGAAGAAAGGGACTGGGGATACTTTGGCAATTCGCTAAAACCTGGACTTATAATAAGGAAATCACAGTGCAGGGGAGTCCTATCTTGTTACTGACTTCCCCATTATCTGAAAGCCATGAGAGAAATGAATATTGTGGCGGGGTCATGACTTTGCTTATAAAACCTGCATATTAAGTGGTGGGAAAGATTACTGCCAAGTGCCTTGTTTTACTGTTCACCCTCGCTTGCAGTCTCCTATGTTCTGATACCTGCTATAGCTGACACTTGCTTTGCCGAAATATATTACAGGCCATGTGGAAGATCATATATCAGCAAATAATGGAATCAAGTTAAAATGCAAGTTTCCTATAATGAACTGAGCCAGCCCATTTCAGCATCACGTTCAGGTGTTACACTGGGAGAGAAGATAGGCTTTAAGGTACGTTTTAAATTTGATTGCCTAAGAGAAAGCAAATGTGCAACTTCAAAATTTCACGACAATATGCCTGCCTTTTAAAGCTTAAAGCAGTTTCATTCATGAGGTTTATAATTTGTCAAAGTATTTTCACTAGATTTGCATGCAAATTATGAAATACAAAACCAATTTAGTACAGCAAAGAAAATTATTTCAATCACTAAGGGAAATAAAAGTAACTTTTACTTAGAGCATGAGAAGAAAAGAAAAGCAAACAAGAGATTAAAAGTACAGTCTCTTGATGAATTCCATTGTTTGGCCTAGAGAAGATTAGCCAGAAGAGTAAAAAGTATTTACAAATTTATTCATAAAAATTACCAACCCTAAATCCACATTCCAAATAAATTAAACATTCCTAATCTTTCACATCTTCATTCTAAGCTTTCCTGATCGGAACTGAATAGAAATTATGACTTGGATCTTCGGACAAAGCAGGGGTGCAATTTTTTCATTTCAAACTCCAGACAGCGTAAATTGTCATGGACTCATTGAAGTAATTTCAGTTGTGGTCATTTCTATGTGGTCTTCTATGTGAAGATTCAGCCCCAACATTAATTCCCTCTATAAAGTAGTTTATGACTGTGCTTATTTTGGATCACAACAACCAACATATAAAAGTTAAAAAAAAACCCAATGAGTAAACATTCACATGATACTCACAGATTGTCAGAAAGGCATTACATAAAGCAATTTAATACTGAGAGGGAAAAAAAAAGAGTTTGATGGGTCTGTATCCAGCTACCTGTATCCAAGCTAATGAAGTCCTTTGATGTTCATGCCTCAATTAAAACAGCATTTCAATACTGAGGCTGTATGACAACACACTAAGGTGAACACTGGGACATTCACATGAAATCCTTCAGCCAAGTAGGCATCTCAACGTACGGTGTATGTTTCTCACCTGATAATCTTATTAATTTTAACAAGAAAACACAATTCCCACTTTAAAAGTAGATCTTAGAATCATAGATTATCCCGAGTTTGAAGGAACCCAGAAGGATCATTCGAGTCCAATTGGCACAGGACAACCCCAAGAGTCACTCCGTGTGCCTGAGGCACCATTCAAACACTTCTTGAACTCTGTCAGGCTTGGTGCTGTGACCACTTCCCCAGGGCCCCTGTTCCAGCACCTGACTATCCTCTGGATGAAGTCTTTCTCATGTACACACACATACATGACAACTTTGAGCACAGCAGAACCCAGTGAGTCAACTCAAGAAAAACTAGGCACCCCCTGGAGACCTTAGAGTTTTGGTAACAAGTATTTTTAGATATTCAGTAGCATAATTCCTAAAGGAACTGTGTAGTTAAAAACGTTTTCATACATAAAGACTTAAAAGAGCCTCCTGTGTCATTTCCATTTGAGTATCAGGAATTCATAAGAACATGGGCTATTTTTGTTAATTTGGCTGATCACCTTGCAAGCAATAAATGATCCATAAACAAGAGGTACAATTCCTTTCAGGATTCAAACTAGCTGCTATTCAGCTAACAGAGTCAGATCCAGATAGATAGATTTCTTTGATTTTTGATGTAAGCGCCAGGAGGCTTTTTAATACAAAAAAAAAAAAAAAACTGTCTGGGGATAGACTGAAACAATTTTAAGCTCCTAGACAGAAATAAACATATTTAGGTATGAATTTCCAATATCTGTATTTTTCGTCTATCAATAGACAAAAAAGACTCACTTTACTAAATTAAATCCTTTTTTTTTGCTTTCCATTGCCTGTTTGTGACTACAGTCCCCAATGAACATTATGATCACATTTTAGTATTTGTTGTAGGAATATAGAAAACCTTAGGATTTCTTTACACAATACTGTCAGGATTCCTCCTGATGCACCTGATACAGTAGAAGAAGAATGATGATGATGATGATGATGATTTGGCAAACGCCTTACAAAACACAAGAACACAATAGGAAAATTTTAAGAAAATGAGAGGTAGATAATCAAAAAAAGTGGAGGGCAATCTGAGAAAAATATACAATTACATATGGCAGTGAATTCACAGCAAGAGTGCCTTTAATGCAGATGAATAGTTTTATATGGATTCAGCACAGATATAGTGAAATTAAAAAAAATTGTCTTCTACCACCAAATGCTTTAGGGACCAAGAGTAGCATTTAATGCAGGAAAGACCCTCACCATTGTGCTGAATTTGTTTTAAAAATGAGAGAACGTTTCCATACAATTCCAGGCAGTCACTGGAGTGGTGCAGAGATGTCAGGGCTCTGCTGTGTCACACATAAACATTACCCAGCACAAGAGAGTCCTGACACCTGTGCACTGCAACAGGAGCTGATAACAGTGGTGGAGCCACAGCTCCTGAGCCTTCACTCCTGCTGCTTCCTCCACCAACACTTTTCACAGGAGCTACTTATTCTTGTGGAGTAAGGAGGGGAAATTTTTCTTCCTCCACAGGTGAGAAGGCTGAAGACCCTCACACCTACTTCTGACTTCAGTTTTACCCCTACCAGGATAAAGAACATTTGGGAAACTTCCATTCCAGTCAACAAGAAATGAGGTCATATTTGCAATGATCCAAATGTAACATTCTAGCATATGCACATCAGGCTTAAGAAAGATGCACTTTGAACCTCTCCTTTAGGCAACGTCTTGACTTGTGAAATGATGCAGAGGTACTTGCGGGCACAGACATCTCAGTAAAGCAGTTAATTTTTGATTTCACCAAAGCAATTTATTAAGATATGTTTCCTAGAATAGTGCTACAATCTGACAGATGTCTGCAGTGATGTATAGAAAGTCCTGATGTGCGAGTGTCCGAGCTCCTTAACACTAACTGTCACATTATTTTGGATAAACATGAAGAGAAAACACTTCACTGGGGACATTTGGCTTAATTCAATAAAATGAGCCATGAGTATTCATCAGCTCACAAGGATACCTTCATGTCCAGGGGTAGGAAAACCATAAAATTGGTTCAGAAAACAGCTATCACACATTCAGGCTACAACTCAGATCTGGGGATGGCAGCAACCTGTACTGCTTACTTTGAAGTCTAGACAAAGCCTCTGCATAACTTTGCTTTCCAGGAGCAGAGTGAGGACATTTTTGTTTGTTTGACTGACCACTTCTTGTTTCTCTTTCCTAGTTAAATCACAAAAGCTCCTGTATGTGTTGTGTATCAAGGTGGAGGGCGAGAGAGCATTAGGAGGATCTCAGTATGCATATATTCCTACAGTACAACCAAGCACAGTCATTTTATGCATGAATTAAGCCTGCATGACAATCAGAAAGTTCAGCTCTTTACTTCTTTTAATACTAATGCTTATACTCAGTGCAAAATGGCATCAGTTTTCCTTTTTCATGTGAAGCTTACATAGGAAAATTTAGCAGCAGTTCTTAATGGGGAGGATGGAGTGGATTTGCTGAAATATTTCTAAAAGCTCAGTATTACAAAATGGAATTGAAGTGAGAATTTTTTATTTGCTAGTTTGCAATAACTTTTGTGTACTTTTCATCATTAATATTTAACCAAAGTGTTTGAAAATAAGGCTGTACTTTCCTGAGATGCATTAGGCCAAGCCATTCACCTGCAATTAAAGTGGTAAAATACTGGGAAAAAAGAACAAGTCCTACTATGGAACTTTAATATAACTGCAGAATGATTTAATTTGCAATTTATCTTAATTGTGCAATAACTTCTAAAACTATGAAATTAACACCAAGGTGAGCAGTTTACTTCCCTATAAATAGAAACCGAAAATGGATTTCTTCAGATAAGGAGATGCTGAAGTGGGACTTGAGTGGTATAACTTAAAGAAAACCATAAAATGTTGCCAAAAATAACAGATAACTGTCCCTGAAGTCAATGCCTCAGTAAAATGCTAATGAAGAGTACATCAATGGAAGTGCCATTTTTCATACAAGGTGTGAAAGCCTCTGATCATTGTGTAGACATGACTGCCCTTGGTTACTTTTGCTAATACTGGAGACCTTGGCCCCTGAATCTCTGCTGAACCAATTTGATTTAATTGCATGCTGCACACCTCATTCCTCCCACAAACTGCTGAACTAGTCTGGAGTGCTAACTTTTTCTTCCTAAATATCTATTACCATCTACTCTAGGAATTTTTGAAATCTTCTGCCTGTGTTTGATTAAGCATATTTCCTATATTTTGGGGAGGAAGTGTTCTTTTGAAACAACAGCTTTTCAAAAGGTAAGCTTTGAATTTCAGTAAAAGAGCTGTGAGACTATCAAAGTAAATACAAACAGGGTAGTCTCATACTACAATATGTGTGCAAGGATTTTTAATTCCAGAATTTGTTTAACATTCTCCTTTTGTGTTGGCTGTTTCTTAAAAAGTAAACGGTACCATCTGTACAGACCATCTGAACTGAACTGACCCTGAACAGGCACATATGAACAGAATGAACCTACAGATAATCCAAAGCACTTTGTTAAACTGAGGATAGCTAACTTACTTCCAGAAAACATGGACTGAAAAAATTAATGAACAAAAATTGAGAAGAATTATTTTAATTTTGCCAGCATTGCTTTCCACGGGAGTTTGTTGTATGGCATGGCACAGTTTTCTGCAGTTCCAAATTATAAAGAAGGGAGTAATAGGGACTGGTTCTGAAACAAGCATCTGTTTTCTTACTCCTGTCAAAACCATTTACCTTTATTTAGTGTGAAGTTTGGCTTCTACATTAGCAGAGCCTATGATACAGGGTATCAGTATATGCCTATGAGAATTGCCTGAGTTGCACAGCTATCTCTGGTGTGCCTGCATGTCCAGTCTCACATATGCTGCAGGTTCCACATATGTTACCAACAGCAGCAAATAACAATGAAAGATGAAGAATAATTAGGTTTAAGGAATGAGGCATAAGACTGAAGAAAATCCGAATGCATCGAGACATCCTTGAGGAGATCTTGGCTTCCCTGCTTTGCTCTCATGCCTGCTTGGTCCTCAAAAGCTCTGCCCCCACCTTCCCTCTTCCAGCATCCTGCCTTTGGGCACTGGCACCACCAGAACTGGCGACAGGATGGAAGTCACTGGTACGACTCAACATCCCAATTTGCTCCAAGTGCTCAGCTGCTGCTGCAAGAGCAGCCCGTACACTTCTGGAGCTTGTTTCCCCCGCAGGAAAGTCAGGATAACTCGATTTGCTGCTGTCAAGGAAGAGGGTGCCAAGCCAGGAGATCTGCTTCTGCTGAGCCCTTGGCACTGAAATCCAGCCCGCGGCTCTGTCATGCCCTTTTTGTTGCTTGGATTCACGAGGAGCCTCTTCCTCTCCCTGCACAGCTAAACTGCACCACCGTGGGAGGCTTGAACTGTGTTTTAAACAGGCTCCCTGCTGTTCTGTGTCACATTCTTTCTTCTTCTCCTTCCACAGCAATTTCATATATATTACATTCTAAAACAGAGGGCAAACTCCAGAAACGAGCATCCTGCACACAATTTTCCAACGTTCATGGCCAATTTGCTGCATTCTGCTGTGAATTTCATGACAAGGAATTCAGAAACTATTAATATTGTATTTGATCCCTCCTTGTTTTTCCCCTGTACCCACCAATGCTTGTGTATTTATAGTATGTGAAACAAAGAGGGGGGGTTCTTCAAATTCCAAAATCTTCCTTCTTTTTCATTTTTACATAAATTAAATTAACTCTGACTTCTCAAAAACGCTGACTTCAAGAAAAAAAAAATATCATTTTAGGAGGATAACTGATAGCACTACAACAGAAACACTAATTAATGTATTTAGTCATGTCCAGGGATTGATCTAATGAAGACTTTAGATTTATTTATGTTCCATTCCCATTTTTACTTTTCAATCTTTTTGGTGATGTAAAATAAATGGCGTGTTAGATTAGCTTCTTGGCTTACAGTGAGTATTACCATGTATTTTCTCAGAGTGAGGTGCTCTGCAAGAGAGCACTAAGGATAATCTTTAAAGTCAGGATAAAGTTAAAATTCAAAGAAATCACTCTGTCTTTTAGTTCCTCATTCTTTGCCAAATGCACACATACCTTTATTTTTATATATATTTGTTTATATATTTATACATAAAAGTCAGAGGCACTGAAATAAAGATTTTCTTTGATTTAATTTCAAGAAAAATGTCAAACATAGACATGCATCCACTATCCTTTCCTAGATATCAAAGCTACTTTCAACAGAAGGGTCTCTGTCAGCCAAAAATATAGTCTGTTTCCATACTGGAGCTAAAGCCTGAAAAAAGCTCAGAGAAAAAAGAGGGAAACAGTTTTCATGGCCATGTACCAATTTCTACAGAATGAAAGATGAAAGTATTTTTGGTTGAATCAGCCGGTATCTTTTAATTAGGAGAAGCATTTCCAAAAGTGTCTATTTGTCTCTAGGAACACAAGTCTCGGTCACTGACTTCAATTTTGCAACAAAAATTATACTATGACTTAGTGACATCTTTCACAAAAATGGATCGATTTTTCTTTCATAAAAAATGCAATAAAACCTGACTTTCAAGTCATTTGGCCTTTTATTATAATATATTACATCCCATGCACTGTCTTGATGACATTTACTGTTTCCTGTGCAGGATCCCACAGTATGTATGAGTTGTCCGAAGTTCAAAGAGGGCAATCATTAAAATTTGACATTTATGTCAATGTGTGCACAGGGAGTTTACCTTTTCATTAGCTGCACATATATATTTTTTTTTTTCTGGTGGAAAAAGCTGATTATGAAGTCATGAAAGACTTGGAGTGATTTTGTGTGATCCCAGTTGAGACTAATGGGTAATTCTATATGATCGCAACTGAGATTACTGGGTAAAGGAATTGATTAAAGATACTTTGTTGTTGTTATTGTTGTTGTTATTTGCTGAGTTGTCAGGAGGTGTTGAGTCATGCTGTGAGAAGTTCGAGTGCTGAATCTTCTGCTGTCATATACAGAAATGTCACGTTATATTACATAGCATGCTGAACCGAGTTAAAAAAAAAATTCTTTGTACATCATACGGTGGTTTGGTAAACAAAACCTACCAACTTCACAAATCTGGTCTCTGTCCAATTGTATCTTATTCTTCAGGCGTGATAGGCTCAGATTTTTTTCAGTGCACAAGTCCTAGCATATGTCTTTCTCCGGATGAACAAACTGATTTGAATACTGTAAGGATATGACTGCTGTCAGCCAAGCTGTAATAGGTCTTTCTTTAGTTGCAGACGTGTTTGTTAAACTCCGCTTGAAAACAAATTGTACCTGTTGCATATTTTCCTTGTTTGACCAGGATACAGCAGTCCAGCAAATTTCTGCCACTCAACTCATCCCAAAATACTTTTTGTAATTGCACTGTGACTTACTGAGGAGACAGAAAGGTAATGATGGGATATCCAGAATCAACTTACAGACCCAAGGGAGTTTTATGCCTGGTCATGGCATGAAGTGAGCATGACGAGGAATGCATGAATTTTTGTGGTGAGTTTTATTTTAGCCAGTTTAGCTGTGTTGCAGTGAAGCCAAAACCCCATGCAGGTGAGTCTTGGCTGGCATACAGCTGAGCTCTCAGGAGGAGAAACTCTTGTGCAGGGTTCCAGAAGGAATGAGCAGTGAGGGCCATCACCCAGATTAAAAGACAAGCTAGACTCTCCAGACCCTTAGGAGGAATATTCTTCAAGTCTCTCTATACTCAGTGGAGGCAGTGAGTGTTATATTCATGTAGTATTTTCTCAGCACTGCAAGTACAACCAGCTAGACCACACCATGCAAAGGGTGGCTGCACATGTATGAGGAGTCAGACAGCAAATGGTCTCAGTGCATGTGTTCAGGACCCTGCATTCTCTTATTTAGGCTCGTTTAAGAAGCTGAATATGCATTAGACAAGTGGACCTAAAGATCTCTGCAGAAAGGTAAGATGGAAAACTCTATACAGCCAAGATAAAGAGGAAATTCCCAGCTCCTAAAATCTCCCCAAAAAAGCAGTACATTTACATTTACATTCTGAATTTCTATATTTGCTAATAATTTCATGCCTAATTTAAAAGAAAAAAAGATTTTTTTCCCCCTCTATGTTTTTTTGTTAATCTGATTCACCTCAGAACTGAGAGGCCCTTGATAAGACTATTTCACTCCACAATGCAATTCCATGAAAGCATAATGGGCCAGCACATTAAGCCCTTATGTGTTTTCCAATCTATCCCTTTATAAAGATACAATCTAATTTTTGCTATCATATTTACCTAGAGATCTCTAGTGCATATGTGATTGAAGCAGATATTCTGAAAATTCTTTTATACAGTATGTATACGTAATTATTACAGTAAACATTTTAAAAGATGCCAAAACAGGGGAGGAGTTTCAAAAGGTTTGTGGCTGCAGGGAAAGGTTTTGCTTTGCTCATTTTCCCACTGCTTCTTCTACTAACCAGCCTGCAGCTTCCAACGCGCTGCTGACAGCCACCTTTCAGATTTCTATACATCTCTTAAAGACAATTACTGAATTTACCCAATAAGCCAGACTAGGAACATCCTAATAGGTGTGTGAAAGGCTAACAAGCTGGAAGCCTTTGAGGTGGTGTCAGTGTCTCACATCTCTTGATGTCAGTGGGTTGATAAAATTGTTACTAGTTCAAGAAGGCACGCACCCATGGTTTCTCCTTTCAGTCGTTCCCTTCAACCAAGGCTAGATAGTTAAGGTCTTGTATCTCAGATGTGGTAAGTGGGCTGAAATGTCAGAATTCACTCCTCAGGAACTTCACAAACAGGAGAGTTTGTGTTGCAAGGAGGATCGAGCTGTTAACAGTGGGAGAAACTGGCTCATTTCCAACCCACCTATTTATTATTATTATTTTTAATAAAAGGAATGCCATATTTAGCCTCTTTCTACCTATAACCTGAGCAAGACATTGATGAAAAGATAAGACTTCTTTTAAAGTTTATTCTTTCTTGCAACCACCAAGCACGATGCAGCTGTTGCTCTGTCACGTATGGTCTGGCAATGCTCAGCTGTGAGGGAAGATATCCCACTCCTTGTTCAGCCTGGGAAAGTGCTCGAGCCTGTGGAAAAAGTCCAAAATGATAGCCTCCTAGCACTGAGTGGAGTCAGCCATCCTTGATTCCCACCAGGATGAACCACCCAGGCTGAATGGAATGATTTCAGCTACAGGTAGCACTTGGTGTGAGCTCAAACAGCACAACTCAATACAGAGCTTCCTAGAGTAATCATAACTCTAATAATAAACTCACCAATTTTTATGTTCAGTAAAACTGTGTGTGTACCCATTATTACAAAAGAAATCATGCAATAATGAATGTCACTACCACTACAAGCCATTAAGAGTTCAGGAAAACAAAGCAGTACAGGGCAGTAATCTAGGACAGCATGTAGAGATTAAATAGTTGACTCTGAAAGTATCATTTGCATAGAGACTGCCTACTGAAATTGAGTGTAAACAAAGATACTGGTCCTGGTATCTGTGTAGAAAACAACTTGCACTGTGTAAAGGTCTGGGCTGCAGATGGATGCAGAGCAAAGAGTGCCACCTACAGAACTGCTGGAAATAGTTACTTCAATGTATTATGTCCCCTTTCCATTTGCAGACCATCTACGATGATGTTTAGTTAGCACCGTCTGGTGAGATTAAATCCAAGCTGCAGTGCTCTCAGAGCCAATAAATTAACTGAAAAGCGAAGCAATGTGAAAGCAAAGCTTCTAAACAAAAGACATGTTTGAAAAATTTGCTAATACTGCAGTTATAAGAAATCATCTTGCCAGCTCAGAACAAGCCTGCTTTGAATGCACACTCTTCCCACGTGTTTGACATCATAATATGGCACATTTGATACTTGCACAGAATCCACAATACACGAGAAAACCTCAGAAACACTCCTGCAGCATTTAACTTTCATAAGAGCTCTTTGTGCTACAAGCTCTCAATGAAAAGAAGCGCCAAAGTTAAAATCTGTGCATTTCTTCCTATTTTGCCTCCATTAGTTGAAGCCCAGAAACATGCTGCTCAGTGAGGTTAACTGGATGGCAGCTTCCTGGGTAACTAGGGGCTAGTTGGCAGTTTGGAAGCAGATGGTAGGTTAAATAGTCTCAGCTGGTAGGAGTTTTGCTCTGGCCTTTTCCACCTCCCTTTAGGCTAATACAGGACCATATTGCGACAGGAAGATTTGAAGTGGTGGTCAAAAAGTACAACAGGCATTCCTTATCCACATGCAAATATTTCCCTATCCAGCCCGTAAATGGCTGTCATGCATTTAATGATGACCACACTGATAATGATAATAATAAGTCTGGACCGTGAGCTCCAAATTGTATTAAGAAATGTGCAGTTCTGGGGGTGTTTATACTCAGGTATTGGGTCTATGATAAAAAATGAGAGGAGGCTGCTGTGGCAGGGGAGAGAGAGGAAAAAAAAGATCTTTCCTTTTGTATCTGACGTTTGCAAAAAGTTTTAAAACCCTTGGGGTTTGTGTGTCAGATGGCTTGCATATCCTGAAAAATCAGACTATTTGGGGCTGAACCTGGTCAGTCTGCTCAGCTACTGTGTGTCTGCCAAGGTTTGAGCCAATAACATATTGCAAGAGCCAGGGTAGTAATTATACAATCTGATCTCTGCATGCTACCAAAATACACTCATAGCTAATGATGGCAGTGCTACCATCATTTAGCAGGTTGAAGAAGCGTGCCATATTTAATGTCTGCTCATGAGATCACTCTCCTAGTCTGAAAGAGATTTAAGACACTTAGAAATGTGCAGCTACTCCTTTCTGCTCTTTTCCAACTGCTCCTGGTCATATTGAGTCTCTCTGCTCTATCCCTCAAATAAACAGGAAAGCTGCTCTCACCGCTCATCTCCACATCTACGAAATTACTTTCATGGTGGCTGAGTGCTCTCTGCTATCCAAATTTCTCTCTTTCAAAAAAAAAAAAAAAAATCCCATTGCTTTCATTTTCTTGTGCTACTGAGCTGAACAAAGATAAAAGGAGTCAAATAAAGATTATTGATTTATTGTTATCATTTCTCATTCCTTCTCCTCCTTAGAGGCATTGTTGCGTATTTTATACAAACACATGCAGCAGCAGCAACGCCATGAACAACTCAGCTTTGTGACTCTTTGCAAGCTTGAGTTATCAGCAGCCACCTGTGCCATATGCTGAACTGAGGAATTAGTGATTTGGAAAATTATCCAATCCATACTATCAAATCAAGGGAAAGATCTCTTGTTTGCTATTACTCCCTCAGAGCTTGGTGCTGCTCCTTCTTGCATTTGATAAAATTCAGGTATAGAACTACAGCACTGGACCTTTACAGTGACAGTTCACCGGGCTTTATAAGTATATTCTCAATGCCACAAAATATGATAGAATTATTACCAGGGGGTAATTATATTGATTTTTTTTTCTCCCTCAGGTTCAAGATAGGTTGTATAACTGGGAAGTTACCGTTACATTCCTATTCTTACCATGCATACAGTCCAAAACAAAAGGAAAGCTGGAAATTCAGTGTAGCAGAAGCTAACATCCTCTGCAAGGGCACTGATAGCTAGAAAATACAGCCTTCTCACATCTCCTAGAGGTGTATTATGAGACAACTTGTCCAGAACCAGAACATGAGCAGTCATGAGGCCTTAGAGATGACTTTCCAAAAGAGATATTAACATGGATTTATTAAATGTTTCTATGAAGGGCAGAAAAATTAGACCCAGTCCACAGCTTGAATTTCTTTTTTTTAATTATTTTTTATTTTTCAAACCCAGAAACTTGAAAAAAACCCTGGCATGGCTTAAAACTCAAAAAACAAAACAAAACAAAACAAAACAAAAAACCTCACAAACAAAAAAACCCCGAAACCAAAACCAAAACCAAAAAAAACACATAGAAAATAGACTTTAAGAGAGAAAACCCAAAATACTGAAAGGCACCAGTTACACTCTATGAATGCAGAATACCTACCAACATCTTGTAAACAACTGGGTGCACTAAAGTTTTCAGAAGAACAGAGGTTACATTATTATAACTAAGTATCCAACTTATGCTGCAGCATGTCTTTTATTCCAGATTGGGAATAGAAACTGGCTACCACAGTTCCCCGGTTAGGACAGACACCTCAGGCTGTGGTGAAACATGACCTTTATAGATACCTAGCAAAAAAACATTTAGGAAACAGATATAACATCATGACCTTTTTAGATACATAGCATAAAACATCTAAGGGGAAAATCCTGCCCCTCTTCCTTTCTGCCACAGAAGGCACGGACACAGCAGGAGCTGCCCAAGGGCCGGTGGTGGCACTGGGAGCTGCAGGTTTTACTGAACCCTGAGATGACAGCAGCAGTGGGACTGATTACACCAAACATTGCCACCTACATGCCTGTTATTCAGGCTCTCCCTGCAGCTGCTGGAAGCAGGCAGGCAGCTCCAGAAGTGGTGTTTAAAATAAAGGTCTAAAGCAAAATACAGGAATTGTAAAATATAATTCCTGAATTGTTCTTTGGAGGCACTTCTGTTGCTTTGTCTACAGAGGGACTGCTAATTTATGATGAGAGTTCACTCGGGTGAATGGCACCTCAAGGGATGACACTTATTACACCCTCTGGTGACAAGGGGCTGCTTAGATTGCTCCAGCACACAGGAGAGATCATATTTTAGTGGAATTAGTGTAGGACACAGTATTTCCTCGACCAAACAGAAGCCAAGGCTCAGTGCTATTGCTCTGTGCTTTTGCTTCTTAATGGAAAATAATCGTGTAAAACTGGAATTAAGTTTATGTCTGACTTTTGTTTTTCTTTTCTCCCACGAAAAAAAAAACACCATAAAAAGCAAAGAGGAGTTTATTTTATTGAGTCTGAGCAATTAAAGATGTAGCACAGCTAATGACAGTGTTTTGCTGCTCCAGTGGTCCTACCACAGGCAATCCCCTTCCAGATACAGTCTGTAGGGTATTTTTAGCAAAACAACGCCATGTTACTGAACTTTCAAAGGAAAATTTTGGAGGAATGAGAGCCCAAAGGCTAATCAGAATTGGAAAAAGAGAATTGAAATAAAATCCCCAGGAAGGAGCAGCACTACTCACAGAAGTGTGTGATGAAAAAATCAGGAAAAAAAAAAAAGAATAATCTTTTAATGGCAAGATTCAAGTGGATAGTTAAGTTAGGTGGAAATTAATTAAACTTTGGAACTGAAGAGTTTTGTAGAGCCCCATTGGAAGTCAAGATGCTGAAAGAGAAATATCTGATTGTCTAAAATTATCTTAAAGTCAAAACCAAGTAAGAGATAGTTGGAGAACATCAGAATGAGGAGAATGAGAACAATTTGCCCCAGACTATGAAAGGTTAATGAAGCAGCTAAGGAAGAGAAAGGTCCATCTGAGAAGCCAAATGATACTTTACCTCAGTGAAACAGAAGACCCTTGCTCCTTTCTACTAATTAAGAATAAATACTATCAAAAGAGAGGTGTCAGGCATTCTGGAACAAATAGCAAGCTTCTGAAAAAGCATCTACAAGTTATGTGAAATGTGTAGAAAATACACTCTCTCTGCTTCTCTGATGTGTGCAGCATACTGTGTTATATTTAAAATCAGTTCAGAGATACAGAATCACTCCTGGGGATTCCTGACCAGTGGATGCAAATGACAGCTCAAATCAGAAAAACAAAGCACTTGGAAGATGATGATAATAAAGGGAGTAATCAGTGCTGGTTTTGTGAAGAAACATCATACCTTGTTTCAAGACTATAGCTCTATGTGTTCTTTTCTAGAAAAGCCACCTTAAATGCCCCAAACTGCCATTTCGACTCCCCTCACATATATTGTAATGTCCTTACAACAATTGTGTCACTGTAATTGTTGGAGAACTATTACACAAATTAGATTACAAGTACAATAAATTCCCTTAAAAACTATATTACATATTTAATTTTAAAAAGATTGTATAGCTTAGCTCCCAGAGTGTTTACTATACTGGATGCAGTAACAGGGGCATAACAGCAAAAGCAAGCAAGATCTTCTTTAAGTTTGGTTTAGTGCCGAAGAAAATGTCTTAGAGTTACAATCTTAGAAACCTTGTGACATGTTGATGCAATACTGATTAAAGAAGAACCTTTTGACAAAGTTTATTCAGATTGCCAAAATAATTTTTCAAGGTCTGTTGCAGGAGAGGAGTGTAGCTAAGAGGTTATAAAGCAAAGAGGAAAACTCTGCCCCAGAGAACAAATGACCAGAAGAGAGAAAACAAAGAATATGATTAAATGGTGCATTTTTATCATGGTGAAAGGCTAATGACAGGGCATCCTGTGGTTACTTTCTAGGTCACTGGCTATTTAATAGATTCATTAATAATCTAGAAAGGGATGGTGTGTACATAGGCAGCAAAACAGGCACATAGTAATTTTTCAGGTTATTCAGGACAGAGAGGACAGAGAATTGAGTTCAGAGTTTTACCAGAATATAGGTTTGTCTTCTGTTGACAATTTTGTCTTAAGTTATCACCAACCAATACAGTATTAAAACCACAGGGCTGTTTCATAAAGAAACAATAGTTTCATCATCATTTAATTCTTTATGAACTAGAAGTTACTTTGACTTCACCAGATAAGCCTACAAGTTACACATATTTTTTATTTCCTGTTCTCTTTTTTCTTTTAGAAAATCTCCCAGAAAAGAATATACAGTTTAGCAGTAACACTAAGAAAATATCAAGAAACTCCAGATATCAAGCTTAATCCAATTAATATAAGTTCATCAATGCTTAGCTTACTCTTATTTTCTAGATGTCAGTACTACTCATCTGGCCTATCCTCCTCTCAGAGGAAGGGAATGAAAATAATATATTTTTTAAATTAATTTTCATTCTTTCAAAAATTAAATACATAAAGCAATAATCCTGTTTTTAAATAAATCAAACCCAATGATGAAACTTTTACAGTTAATACCACCTAGAAGTTGATTTTTTTTGAGGAAATATTCACACAAGATTACTTTTACAATACAAGACTTAAGAAATTCACCCATCATTCCATCTCGTGCAAATGCACATGTGCTATAATATATCTAATTTCTTTGTCCCTCACAGACCTAAGAAGAGAAAAATTGTCAAGTTCTTGAAATCTGCACAGCAGCCATACCCTGTATACAAGTGTGGAATCATAAGACTGCTTCTTAAGGTCAGTGCAGCTTATGGTAATGAATATGGAAAGGTTACTATTGTTGTCTTTTGTTGATTTCTCCTCAAAAAAATGCAAAGAACAAAAAGGTCACTAAGCAATGTTTCTAAGCTACTTTGGAATTTACTAATCTATCACTGAAGAAAATAAAGAAAGGGTTAATAAAATATATGCTAGACACAGAAAAGCAGATTAGAAGTGGCATTTAACTGTGAAACCTTCTTTAGGCAGAGAAAAAATAACCCCAAAATCAGAAAGGAAAGCTACTTTCAGACTTTGATCACTAAATAAATATTTACACACTGAATAAAGCTTTTTAAAGTACAAGGCCGGAGCACCATAACACGTCATTGAGGAACACATCTGTGACAGTGGAGTTGACATCTAGTACTGTTATGAGTGATAGATGCAACAGTTCTGTGAAAACTGTTCTTGTCCTGATCAGTGTCAGAAGTTACTGTGACAGTTTTGTAGACCAAGCCTATACTGGAAGCGACTGAAAAAGCAAGCAAGGTGACAATGCAATGGGGAGAAAAGACTCCATCGTGAGGCAGTAAATTAACAATTGAGAGATGTCCAAGGAGGATACAAACTTGCGTTTCCAAGCTTAGAGAGTGAAGTGTTTGAATTAGAGGAGCTGAGAGAAGAGAGAAGCCAGTCAAAGGCAATCTGGATTGGCAAACGGATAAAGAAACTAGAACTCCAATGTGTCCAAAGGCACTGCTCAGTCTTGGGTCCGGGCTGGGGAAATTTGGATGCAATATGAATTTAAAACAATGTCTCTCTCCTCTGACATGCTTTCGTTCTAAACAAATTATAAATGGGTTTCAAGTCATTATTTGGTTGCTGCCAGTGTCTCCAAGTGGAGGGTTTGCAAGTAAGTCAGATCCATTGTGGAAACCCGCGGTGACAACTGGGAGCTGTAGGGTCAGGAGATTACCTGAGAGAAGGATAAACTTGTAATTTCATCTCAATGCACAGAGCTGGGGCTAGAGAGCCAGAAATGCACTCTGAGATGTACTCCTGAAAGAGCATGAAGAAAAGGTAAATTTTTCTAAGAAAAATTAGTGAGAAACTAATAGTGTTTCTATATGGGTAATTTCAATGTATATGTCAACAGAATATGCGTGTCATTCTGAATTATGGCATATATTTATATTTCTGTGGTTTTCTCATGTTGTGTGGCCCTTTAGCTTGGCAGTAACTTGTCGACAGTGTTTGTTCAGTGTGATGACAGAGTGGAAGAAGCAGCATAATCTTGACATTTTGGCATTACTCTTCATCTCTCTTGCCTTTTGTGGAGGTTACTATATTATTTAAAATGCCAAATGCTCGGAACAATATAGATAAGCCAAATTCCATGAATTTTAATGGGAATATTTTATACTTCAAATTCAAAATAGGTTTCTTGTTTGAGAGGAGGATCAGCTTTGAAGATAACTGTGCAAACAGTGACATCGTCACATTGAGCTGTTTGGTAGAGTAAGTTATGAATGAAGAAGAACATGTAAGTATTTTCATGAAACAGCCCTCCTTTCACTGATAGGGGATAGGTTAATCTATTTTACGAATTTTGAAGTCACAAAGCAATGGATGTTTTCTGTGTAATGGATGGAGCTGCTGGATTTATGTGATCATATGTTTGTACTTTTATAAAAATAGAGATTACAGAATTAAGGCACGTAATTACCCATGTTGCAGAGGAAATAAGGACTAGCAATTTATCTATTTTCTATTACAAAGAATGATATCCTTAACAAAAAGAAATTTAAATAGAATTTTAAAATGGTAGGACCATTTTCTCCTCTGAGCATACTCTTTTGTGCACATACAGGCAAAGGCTTTGAGTTTGAATTTGCTTCTCAAGCAAATTTTATGTTGAAAACACACATGATGTTATGCCCAGATGGAGTGCAGAGAGAAGAAAAGAACTTCAGATTTCATCTGCGTTTTTATTTCAGTATATATGTCAAATGCTTTGCCTTGTTTAGATAAAGGTCAAGAAAACACAAAGATTTTCTTTTCATCTGAAGAGATTTTGTAAAACAAGCAAGATGTAGGTGGAATGATTTGGAAATGAGTTTTTTTTAAAATTCTCTACTGCAGTCAATTGAAGTCCTGAAAATACAGCTTAATTGTTGGAAAATGTATCCTACACTGATACAGCCTTAACTACTCCTTTGTCTTGCAAAGAGAAATCAGCACCAACTGGAGAACATGACACAGTCTGACACAAACTGTTACAGAGCCACGGAGAAGGTACTGAGCATAGCAGTGCTGCAGGAGGAGAAAAGGGAAATAAGATAATTATTTGTCCTTTTGTAGTGTAACAGGATTGTCAAAAGGTCCGTGTGTGTTTAGCAGGGGATATGTGCTGTTTATTTCGAAAGCCTGAAGTCAAGCGAAGAGAGAATGAGACTTGGGGGAAATTTATCCCTCCATATCATTAAGTAGCATCCTAAAACACAGGAATCAGATTATAATTATTTATTTATTTGTTTATTTATTATTTCATAAGCCATTGTGTTTGGCAATGCATTTTAAAAAATCTGGGTAAGTTAGTAGAGGACAGACATGTTAGAACACGGCTGAAGGTCAGACACATTCTTAAGACAGATTCTCTTCAACTTCTCTTTAACTTCTGTATCTATCTCAAATTGTTACAGGACATCTCACTTTTTCCTGAAACAAATATAAGGTTGATGCCTGTGGTATTTACTTACTCTGAGGGCATTTTAATGATTAGCTAACTCACCCTTGCACAGAAAGGCAGGAAAAAGGCATTAGTTGGACAAATTCAGTAAAGCACTCCATAAGTGGTGATAATAATGACTCAACAGTGATTCACTACTACCTGAGTTATCTAGGTAGCAAGGGATGAAAAAACTACTCAAGTACTCCTGAAAGGAATCAGTCATAATATTTTTTCACTCCATATGGGTAAAGTAAAATTTAAAAAAAAAATAAAAAAAGAAAAAGGTTATTTTGGATCTTCTCCATGAAAAAAACTCCACTGTATAAAGTATAAAAAATACTTAATGCTCTTTTACAGATTATTTTTTGTGCATATAGATAAACTGGAATGAAAGTTGATACAGAAAGTTTAAACTAATTATATTTCTGGAAATAATTATCTCTAACCAAAGTGAATGACAAGTCAAACAGATGACTCAGTTTCAATGATGGCTAACATAAGCAAAAAAAAACCCATCAAATTCTTTTCACACTTTAAATATGAGAGGCAATACCCAGAACAGACTATTCAGGTGGACTAGAAACAGATTTTTTCTTTTCCTTCCCAGATATTATAGAATTCTACAAAAAAACTGAACTACTGGAAGAGTGAAATCAGTTGTGTCAACATGTACATGCACAAGAATAAGAACAAATGACAAATTTGACATAAATTCTTCCAGAGAAAAGTTTCTTTATTTTTGTCAGGCATGAGAAAGGGAAAAAAAAAGATTCTGAATTTTGAAAAATGATGGGCTTTTTCACTTATCAGCCTGAAAAATGAAAATGTTCGGAATGCTCTGTAAAAGTGACCGTAAAAAAATATTTCATATCAAATTAAAAAGGTTATTATGTTTTCATTCTGATCAACTCTATTTATCTACTATAAAAATGCAAGGCTAGAACTTCTATACATTTTCAGTGCATCTTGATGCAGGTATCCTTATATTTAAAAAACGGTTCAGCTGTGCTCTGTTCAATTAACACTAGCAGAAATATTTACAGCAATAGAGACATGGTAAACATATATTTTAGAATCAGATACTAAGAAAAGATTTTTTTGCTGAGATATAGCACACACTTTTGCAAAATATAAAAAGCACCAGTGCTCACATGTATCCTTTTCTCATTCAGGGGCAAAACTCAGCTTTCCATTTCTGCTCCCTTATCTCTTTTAAAGTGCAAATACATTTCCTGTAACCATGCTTTTCAAGCAGAAAACGGCCAATGGATTGTTTTTTTTTTTTTAAAAAAAAGAGCCTTTTCAGAGCAAACCGTAACTAAAAGAAATGGAACAATTTAGAACTTTGTCCTTCTGCACTGAAGATTTTCAATTGACTTCACTTGCATTGGGATTGGTGCCCTAAAGGACATGTAGAAATTAGCTTTGAACGGCTTACTAAATAAGTAGCCCTAACTGCACTCCTTACTGAGATACAAAGCTGATCATTAATAACTTGGTAATTTAGGGGAAAAAAATCAGGGTTCTCAAGCACCTTTCAGAAGCTGACTGGAGGACTGCATTCAAGGAATAATGACAGAAATGAAAGAACAAAATTGCAACCATCTTTCTTCCACTAAAAAAAAAAAAAAAAAAAAAAAAAATCAATTTCTTGATAAACCCTGGGTCTTGGACACTCTTCACACGGGAGAACAGAAAGCACCTTGTCATTATTTTTTAAAACATACATGAAGATAAAAGCCTTAATTGGTGAAAGAGAAGCACCTGACAGTGATTTGAAGATTTTCATTTCTGTGAACGTAAGTCAACTGCTGTAAAGAAGGTCAGCAGAACTTCAAAAAGATTTAAAAAAAAAAAAACCCAAACCACTCTAGCCTTTCCTTTATGCATTTTTCTATCTCATCGAGAGAAGAATCAAACTCCTGCATGAAAATATCTGTTTTGTTCCAATAACACACAGGAGCTCTCCTCCCGAAGCCCTTGCACAAACAAACACCTCGGAATTGCCTCCACGGCTAAGTTACCTCCCTGCTCTGCTCATCTGAAGCAGCTGCAGCCAGTGGTTTAAATCAAATTCATACAACTCAGGGAGTGATATTTCCAAAAGAAAATAACAGCTAATATAGAAGAAAATAAAAGAAGGCTTGATATTAAACTCCAAGTTATTTAATTTTAAAGATTGAAGCTTGGACTGGGGAGAGGGTTAAGCCTAGAAATGATGTGTTCGGAGGACAAGGTGATTTGATGCCACGCTCAGTGACCAAATTTTGGCAAAGAATAGGAGGGGACCAGGAGGGATGGAAAGCTCCTTGCTGAAAAAGTTTGAAAATAAATTTTCTGCACTAACTCAGTTTGAAGATCTGACCTTAGCATGGAGACAGGTTTCACCCCTTTTCCCCAGCAAGATGTTGCAGCCCCATGGAAAAGTGCAGTGGGAGATGAGCATCTGCAGGACCAGGGCATTAGGCTGGTGCTGCTCGGTGAGATTTGAAGATTTCAAGACCTAACCACTAGGAAGTTTTGCAGATCTGTGGTGGTTCCAATATGTCCTAAGCTCTGACAATAATAATAAAAGAACAGAGGGGATCATGATGACAGGGACATGGCCCCAGTATGCTATCATATAAATAAATATTATCATATTTCCTCATTAATGATCAGGATCAAAACTTTTAAATCAAATATTTTAAAGGGAGAGAAATGAAACTTCAAACATTATGGTAGGCAAAATAATTCAGATAGTTCCCTTATTTAATAGCAGTTACCTTTGAGTCTCTTCTATACATTTCCCTCTGCTTTAAGATCTTTCCTTCATTCTTTTTAGTGGTCTTCACCATTCACATTCACTGGAATGTAGATGGATGTAGGTAGCTAAATCACTTCTGAATTTTTGCAGAGCAATTTTTTGGTTTCCTGGCTCAGATTCTGTTTCTTGCCTGTTTTCATCTACTATGTCCCTTAACTTTCCCTCTTTATTGTGCCTTAAAACCTCAGATGTTTCTCTGTTGGATCTCTCTCTACCTTTGGATCCTCCATCTGCCCCTTGGAAAGCCTGGGAGCAGGCAAAAGGCTGCTCTGAGCATCTTCTGCCTGCAGACCGCTCACAGGAAAGGAGGGCAAGTGTGGCTATGGCTGGAGGTAGCAGCCAGACCATCTCCTGCTTCTCCAACCCTCCTATAAGCTCCATACTATGCACCACTCCTTACCCAGGAGGAAGGAGATGCACAGTACTGATGATGCTCCTCCAGCACCTTCCCATTTATCACACCTCAAAGCTGAGGACTTTTACTAGTTAATGCTTAAAAAGACCAAAATTATACCTGGTGGAGGTTGATATGAAAAATCTGTACAAGGCTGAGGTGCCATTTGGTCTGTAGGATTTGAAAACAAACCCACAATCCTTCTCTGTATGAGTCTGACAGCTCCTATATTAATTGGCTATTGTACAGCATCCATGCATGCAGTGCTGGTAATTAAGGCAGAGTCAACACTCATACACCCCCAGATTTAAAGAAAGATTGCTTGGTTAATTAGGATACAATTTGGTTTTGTATGCTTCTAGAAATTGCTCCAATAATAAGTTTGTGTAGTATTATTACAAAATTAAAAACTGTCAGCAAAGCAGCTATAATTAATGTCTCTGACTTGAAGGCATAACTCTTGAATTTTGAGAATTACGTTTTCTAATAGTAGGAGAAACAATATTGCTCGGGTTTAAAAAACTGAATTTAAATCAGTTTGCTTATCAGGAAGATACCCAATTAATATGATGTGTTTTCCTGGAAAAATAAGGGGGAACCCATTATTGGGTTCCCCCTTATTTTTCCAGGAAAACACATCATAATAATTTTTTTTTTTTTTTTTAGAGACAGAAAAGTGACAAATTCCCTCAGCTCAGCAATACAGGAATTTCCAGCTTAAAGACCTCACCCTAAAAACTTTACATCCTGTATCTGACACACAGTATCTCCTACCAAAGCTATGCATCTAAGCACAGCAAATTGTCATTTTTGGGGCAATGCATAGCAGGGAACAACAATAACGAAGGGAAAAAAAAAAAAACACAAACCCACCTGACAACAGTATAAGCTACAATAATAGAGTTTAGGATGTAATCACTTAGCTGCTGTCTCTGACCACAGTGGTAGAATACTACTTTCCAGCTGAGTTTAGGCTCTGAAGGTCATTAGAGATGTGTACCAATAAACATACACTCTGCTATCAGATTAGCAGACAAAACAGTTTCCATGGCAACCCTTGGACCAGAGAGCTTGCCTGCATTCAGCATTCATTTAAAATATTTTTTTTTCCTCTCTCAGTCTCCTTGGAGTCAGTCCTGTGAAACACAAGTGCTTGCAAGCTCTCTAATCTGCGGCTGCCTTTGAAAACCCATCCAACGGGTGTTGAAGCTGAGCCAATTAACAGGACGAGAATTGGGTGAATTGCAGAGAATCTGGCAAGGCTGTGTTTACCAATTAGGGTTTTTTTTATGATGCAAATGTTGCACACCATGCAGCAGGAATAAAAGCCAGCTATGCTGAATATGAAACTGTTAATTGCATTTTTCAGAGACACGGCTACAAGGTGAAACTAATCATACAAATGATAACTGGGTTTTACCACCTACAGTGCTTTGGTATTGCACTTGCACTAATCTGTATTAAAATAGCCCATAAATTTTTACAGCAAAAGAAATTGCAGGCCTTAATACACCCTCCTGAATTTTGGGGGACACAACGAATCAGGGGAATTACATATAAGTAAAATGGAAATTAGACATAAGTAACAAGAAAGGAAACAAATTATTGCTAATAAGTATCAAATGTGGATTTTTCTTTTTTTTTCCTTTTTTTTTTTTAAGAAAATGTACATTTGCTACAAAAAAAAGAGAAGTATAATCTATTCAACTCAAATGAAAATCCTTCTAGTAAAAGAGACTGGTAAAGATTTCAACGAGTAGGAAGTTTTCTGAGGGAATCAGTCCAACCAAAATTTGGGGATGAGGATGGAAAATACTTGAATCACAAGTCCTAAAGAAAAACTGGATGATGGATATTTACGGAAAGATATATTAGATAATTTTCAAATAGCAGGAGAGTCTGATATAAAAAACCCTAGATTGCTGAGGGGATTTGGAAATACTTTAGTCTAAAGAGAAGCTTTTGAAGAGGACCTCATGTGTAATTGGTCCAAGTTTATTTATTTATTTTCATGTATTATAATTCAGCATAGGAAGGGGCAGACAAACGGATTTTGAATCTAGACTTCTCCATAAGTTAAGCCTTATTTCTCCATGGGTAAAAATCACCTCAGTTAGGGGAGCCCTTGACGAGGAACACTTTTAAAAAGCAGTTATATTAAATCCTTCAATAAAACAATGAAATCTGATTTTTTCCTCAAACATTCCTCAGTATGAAAAAAACTCCAACCCAACATGTTTTTCTACCACTTTCTCCTGTAAATGTGACACTGAAGGTTTATCATTAGATAAAATTATAGATTACTTTTCTGATATGCACCTGGTGAATATTTAGACACAAAATCTTGCCACTAATACCAATAATACTGCCTCTACCACTATCTCATCCACCTGGAAGTACAGGATACCTCGAGCATACTTAGCTAATTTTTTCCTGTGACAAATTAAGTTAAACAATGATGAGAATTAAAACAAGGTCCAAAGGACATTTGAGGAAGTAGGTTCAGTTGTGTCTAGGTGGGATAAAGATCACAATAATTTTGGGATACCGATTCCCATAATGCTCTAAAATTTTTAATCGATCCTTCATGGAATCCCTATGAAAAAAATAAAATTAATTATGATCTTTCCCATTGAATATATAATTCCTGTGTCAGTCATATAGAATTAGAAACAGATACAAAATCTACTACCATCAAATAGGTTGCCATAAAATTATCTCTATGCCTGTACCTTTGTCTTTTAGAAGACAAAGCATGCAGCACAGAAAACGTTTGGAGAGCACAAATATTTGCTAAACTAATGTATTTTGTGGTCAGCAATCACATGTACATGACACTTAGATAAAGAATAAAAGCATCAGGCAGAGAGGGTTTTCAAATGTCGCATTTAAAGAAGAGGATCAAAGTAAACGCTGCAAAGAATAACCACAACTAGAGTAATATGCTAGACAACTTCAATTGAAAGTGGCATGGCTTAAAGTAACTAGATAATAGGGTTGAATAATGCAAATGACCATATCCCATGTGGGTTTGCACTACAAGAGATCCTAAAACCACAGAAAATTAGGAAAAGGCATTGAAGAGCAGATTCTTGAAGAGATTTTCCTAAAAGAATAGAGAAAATGAGGACAGCTGGGAACCCTGAATGCACAGCAGGATGAGGGGCAAGGGAATGATTTGCTCTATAATAAGAACTGAGGGAAACATTGACAATTGTAGAAAGTGCATGAAGAAAACTAGCCAGGAATGAATGGCCCATGTGTCTCTGAACTGCTCTGGCAATCAATCATCTGTTTTCCAGCAAAAGACAAAACAGAAATTTGAATCGCAACTGCTGCCAGGGTGTGCTTAGCCCACACCAGAACAGCATTAAGACAGCACGAGAAACTCTGTCAGACTTGATAAAATGGTTATTAGAAGGGATGAGTTTTCATGAGCTTCAGAAGACAGATGGGTCACGTCAGAAATGAACTACATCTAAATGACATGCTTCTCTCCATTCTTTCGTGTATTTATTTACCTGAGCTTTTCATATTCTTTGGTTGATTCATAGGATGCTAAAGTCACCCAATACCACTGGCATATACACATCTGATAGCTGAAGATCTGAATTCTCTTCAGAGGTTTCTCCTAACCAGGAATTCACTGCAGGTCTGTTCATTTCCATTGTCCATAATGTTAAAAGATACAGATTTATAAAACCTGATTTGCAAGAACTTAGCAGCTATTCAAAAGTGGCCAGAAATAATTTTGATTTCAATTGTTACAATGTATAAATTTGAAGACCTTGGGATTAAAGTGAAAAGGAAAAAATAAAGTAATTGAGATAATGATCAAAGGATAACAAAACAGAATTGTTACTGAAGATTATAAAGCGCTGAAAAATCTGACTGATTATCTCTACAAACAAGCTATCAGATTGCTGGAAATTGTTGGAAGCATGGAGGCTATTTGGAAAAAAGATAGCTTTGCAATGAATGACAAAATTAGGATGTGCCTTGTGTCCCTGAAGTTGTAGATAGATGAGCAACAAATCCTCTGATTCTTGAGAAAGATACATCACTTTAAAATTACTGCATCAACAGCAGTTCAGCATCATGGTATAAGGAAACTCATAATTTTTGAATAAGACTACCTGGCAACAGAAGGCAACTGTGAAGGTTAGAGCCTAGAGCAAATATTTCAAGTTATAGGTTTAGAGTTATAAGTGAAATGTAGGAGAGTTCCCAAGGCTTAATTGACCAGCTGGGAATACTTTATGTACTCAGGTTAATAAGCTCAAGGAGATAATTTAGGCCAGAAGATCACCAAGTTTAAAATTGGAATATTTGAAACAGATCTTTTTTTTTTTTTCAGTCATGATTTTTGTTGATTTTTTTTCCATTTTTTCTTTTTTTTTTTTAATTTATTTTTGCAAATAGGAAAATGCTGGTTTACACATCTAAAATCCTGTTATTTAAAGTTGTTGTGTAGAAATAAACAGTTGCCACCACATTAAGAATATACATGTGCTCAACAAATACTCTCCTCCTTGAAGACAGTTTGATACTATAAAGACAAGAATGAGGGAGAGAGTGAGAATGAAAACATGAAAATTACTAAAACAGTAACTAGACAAGGTTTTGTGACACTGTTGCTTATCCTTGAACACACTTGCCTTATTCACCTGCCTGGGGATCTACTACTCCTAGGTCTTCATAAGAGTTTTATTTTCTATTGCTAGAACTTTGATGCTTCTTAATCTTGCTCCAGAGTTTGCAATCCCATCGTAACAAAGCAGGTATATACACAACTGGTATACACTCTGAGTATACTGGAAATCTAATTTTTTACTATTTTCTACCCAGTATCACTACTTTTAAGAGGTGATATCACAGATGACAACCTTTACTATGTTAACAGGGAACTTCTCCAAATTAGTATCAACAGAAATGTTTTCTCCCTCCCAGGCACCATGGTGACTGCAGCACTAAAAATAAGCACTGTCTAAAGGGAGATGAATGAAAATACGAGCGGGGCCTTCTGCAAACCATAGCCAAGAAATTCACTAAAATTTGGACAGAAACTATACGGAAAGAATACTCACTATTATTTTTCCAAGAAGCATTTGATATGCAGGTATCACAGAGCTGGAGCCACAGTAGCAGGAGCCAGCAGTGTCCTACCTGTCCTTCTACTGACACAGTTCCAACAGACTTTTACACACAGTTGCCGTAATTGCTCGACTCAAAGTCCAGGTACTATGGGGTTGTAGTCAAAGTCACAATGATTAGCACAATATAATCACAATAAACCTGGTAAGTAAAATACCTAGACATACTGCTGGCCTAAGAGGAACCTGCTGCATCTGCTTCTCACAAATTCTGATTTACTGGAAGGAAAATTTGCATTTCCTGTATTTTGTCTAATATGTTAGAGTAACTAATTTGATAAATTATATAACTCCTTCAAAAAACAACTGGATGTCAAACTGTAAAGAAAAGCTGAAGACTGTATACCTCGAGGAACAATTTTTTTGAATCAGGAAGTGGTTAGATTTTTAATCTGACTCATGTTATTGTGTCTATGTGTTTACTAGCTGTTTCTCTAAAATCTTTTCATAATCCTAATGGGAAAAGGAACAATTCTTTCTCTACAGATCACTGAGACCTCCAGAGAGAGTAAAATCAAAGTCCAGGAGTAGTCTGAATAGTACAATTTATAATACAAAGCAGTAAAGTATTCCTTAGATTTCAAAAACAATCTTCTAGACCAATATAAGGTAATAGAGGAAAATAAAGCCCTGGTTTATTTTTGTAAGGTTTCCACAAGTAAAGTTTACAGCCTTCACCCCCAATGGATAAAATCACTCTATTTCTCTCAGAAATGAGAGAGGGGAAAAAACAAAACAAAACAAAACCAAACCAAAAAACCAAACCAAACCAAACCAAACCAAACCAAACCAAAACCAAAAAAACCCACACCCAAACTAACCCCCCAACATTTTTCCTTGTAGATTAAAAGTAAATGAAAAGAGGGGATGCAAGAGCGTACCATTATCTGTATTTCTAGACATGGTTTGCTATTATGCCTTTCATTACTACAAATGGTATGGTTGTCAAGTCAAAAGTAAGCCAATATCCACATGATACAGGAGGACCATGTCATTTATCGAGAGTCTGAAAGGTAGAAACTTTTCAGTGCAACATTATTTTCCCATCCTTGGAATATAGAATTGTATCCAAAATGCTGACTTGCAGCTATAGGGTGATTGAGGGGAGAGGGGTAGCCAGCTTAGACATCCCTGTGAACGTGATGATTTAGGAGCAATTACCTGAGCAGGACAGGACACACCAAGCCCAGCTTGAAGGTCACTACAGGGACCTGCCAGCACATGCGACAAACCTGGTGGTTTGGTTGTGTGGATCACCCTGAACATATGAATTCACTGGGCTCTTACCACCAGGTGAGATAACAAAGTCAAAATAAACCAGGCTTTACAAGAGGGACCACAGATAAACTCAGTAATTAAGTTGGAACTGTGTTTGTTCAGGTGTCAATATTGAAGGTATACATTCATATTGAAAAGCTTTGACCTAATTTTAGAAGCCATAGATACTTTAATCCATTTTATGATAGATTCAGTTAAGATACATTGTTTAAATATAGTTGTAGCTATTAAATCTGAACATATATAACATCATGTAACACCTTTTGAACTTAGAGAAATGTGTGATGTATAAACAGGGAATTCTTAGTGTAGATTCCTCTGCTTAGCAGTCTGTAGTGTTAATTCTACAAATAAACAATGTTTTTTCATTTTTCATTTTCAAAGCTACCTATGAAAATTAGTAATGGCAATGGAATGAAAGAATGGAAACACATAATGTTTAAGTAGCAGGCCGAAAACAGAAATAGAAACTAAAAAGAAAACCAAAAGGACAAACAATTCCCTTTGACTATTTTCTTTCCTTTTTCTCATTCTTTTTAAAGATGCCTTCTCAAATAACAGCACAGTGTATAGTCATGATTGTTAGAGTGGTTGCTCAAGAGTTGCAAAAGTATTTTCCAACAATGGTCATGAGATTTTTGAAAGTAAAAACAAGAGAGATGTATGGTACATTTCATGTATTGATTGACCTTTGTATATGACAGAAAAGTACCTTCACTTTGTGAGCACAAATTACAAGAAAGTTTGAGGCAACATTTTTACCTTTGGACTCACAGATCTCAATTTTCTTTTCAAGACTGTAATAAAGACTAACCTGTGGTTCCACTACCCCAGTGTAAGCACAAATTGGCTGAAGCTTGATGTTTCCTAGGGCTTCACAGCTTTTAGGAAGAAATGCATACTGACAAAAGTGTTGTCACCTCCCCCATGTTCCACTATATCCCAGCCTGGGTAGAAGTGGGGAGCACAGCCCTCCTCAGGGAAATTACAGCAGAAGAAAATTGTACGTTCCCAGAGCACTGGAGCTGCGCATCAGCTGTGCAGGTTGAAAAGGTTGAAAGATGAAACTTGCCCTCTTTGAGACATAGAACTGGATACTTTTTGAATATCCAGGACACGTTATTCAAAATCTGGACTAGAGAAATCAAGATGTTCTAATTCACAAGTTTGTAGCTGAGAAATGAGGTTATATAAAAAAATGTCCTCTAAAAGTAGAGAAATATCATAGAATCATAGAATCATAGAATGGGTTGGGTTGGAAGAGACCTTAAAGATTGTTTAGTTCCAACTTTTCTGCTGTTGGCAGGGACATCTTCCACTAGACCTGGTTACTCAAAGCCCCATCTAACCTGGCCTTGAACACTCCCAGTGATGGGGCATCCACAGCATCTCTGGGCAACCTGTTCCAATGTCTTGCCACAAGAGATGAGTGGTTCATTGAGGAATACTCTGAGATTTTACAATTACCTGTTCAGACACATCAGGAAGTCTTAAAAAGGAGGAAACAGACCTATTTCACCTTTTACAAAACTTCTACCCAGGAAACACTTCTTTTCCCAGTGATATAATTATTATCTTTTTCTAGAGGGGACATTTTCAGGTTTGCTCTGTCCCGTATACATTTTCAGCCCCAGTTGAAATAATCACAACTCAGTTATGAAGACCTCATCAATCCCTGAATTTCAGATACAGCCAACATATTTTTTTTTGCAGCATTTTGTAAGACATCACCAGTCATTACATTTCATTTCCCTGTTTTCATTTCTAGTACTGAATACAAAAATTCAAATTTTCTCATATTTCCAGGAGTCCAATTCGGTAAAGGAATGGATCTGTAACTGAACCTTTAATGATGGCTCAAATTAAATTTTTGCTGTAGATAGTGATATTCCTTCAATATACTGCTAAAAAAAAGGGGGGGAGAGGGGGGGTGAAACCAGAAAAAAAAAAAAAAGGCTAGGACAAACGTAATTCAGCAGATCAAATCCCCTTATTTCTAGAAGGGGTGCAGTATGCTGTGGAAAAAAACCTCTATAATAACAGAGGTAAGACCAGAAAGGAATGTAAATAAAGAGAGAAGCATATATTACCAAAGTTAAGCTTTCTAGATTAGTGAAACAGAAAACCTCCTATGGATCCAGAATAAAAATTTCCATTCAGTTTATTTTCTATTGAATGGGTTACTTTTCCATTTCAGTGACTTCTGTAACAGAGGCAATTGGTTGTTATTGACCATTTGTATGGGGCTTCATTGGCAGTAGCATTTTGAGGCAAGAAGTGCCTTTCCAAAAGATCCTGTGTTGCTTTAAAGCATGTGACAGTTTCAGTATGCCAAATGCATGTCGTGCTGTGAGCCATCACAGCAGTACACAGATATTGATTTAGATAGAAACTGGAGAGCTGGGAAAGATAGAAAGGGCACAGTGTGCTTTCTGATGTGCATGCATTATTTAGCTTTCATAGTTTCATCTGAAGTTAGTGACTATTTAGATAAAATTATAGAATCAGTATCACCACATTCAGTACAGGTACATCAAATTACCTCTGAACCAAAGAGATATAGAAGATATAGCTTATTTCTCCTTGTAGCTACTACAAAAATGGTTTTTAGTGATGATCTATTTTTTTCTACTTGAAAAATACACCCAGAAAAAAGTACCACGTTGTGACAAACAAAGAAAAATAGCATCTTACCTGCTTGGTTCCCAGAGAGATACACTAGAGAAATCTATCACACAAATTCCACTGATTCTAACACCTATGAATGTCAAATGGTTGACTTGAGACAACTAATTGGGAATTTCTCTAATACTGAAACATACTAATATTTACAGAGTAAAGAAGACAGAGGCAAAAGAAGAATGCAAGGTAGAAGAGAAAGGAAAGGTCACAAGAGATCATAACATTTACATTAGTAGCTTGGATTAAGGTCCCAATGTTTTATTTTTATTTCCATACTTTCCTAACATGCCTTTAGCAAAGACAGAAAAACAGTAGCCTAAAATCACCATAAATCATAATTTTTGGAAGCCAGATATTGTACTTCCAAATGAAATCCCAATAATTTATGCAACATTTTATGGGTGACTTCCTGTGTGCAGAAATGAACATGAGAAAAATCCAAGACCCTCATATGCCACTGAAAAATATTTTTTATAGAATTTGCTGTTCAGAGTTTCATACTCTGCAATTCTTACCATACTTGTGTATGATGACAGGACCATGCAGAAATGACTGACAAAGGCTGAAGTTTCAGTAGATGACCATTATCCTTACATTCCTATGCTCATTCTGATCTACGAGCCATCTGCACAGAAACATCCTTAATTAACAGTATGAGTAAGAAAAGGATTACTGTGTGAAGAAGCACTTGCAGACCAAACTGAAACATGCAAAATCTCTTATAACAAGCTGACAAATAAATATATTCACACAGAAACACTTATTTCACTTAACAGTGCAAAAACATCGACTTTCAGTCAAACACACACAAGCAGATGACTCTTACACTGTAACCTCTGAGTGCTGAAACCTTCTAAAAACAATGAGCTGTTTTCAGACAAACAAATTAAATGCTTCCTGTTGTATTTTTCTACCAAAACATTAGATAAGTATTTAGTGGACTTTAAAAATTAACTTATGGTTCACCTGACAAGAAAGTTTTTCTTTTAAGGAAAAATAAGCCAACTACACTTCTCACAAGCGTCATCACCACCTGTATAGCATATATTCATACAAAATTGTAAAGATACTATATATATATTTAGTAGAACATTAAAACAAACCAAACTATATCATACTAGTTCCACCAAAAATGTATGAAATGATAGGTGACTTTTACACTGAAAATTATTTATTCAGTAAATATAATAACAACAGGAGTCATTATTTTTTACTGAATACAGAATCCCAATTACATATGGCATGAGGATAAGACTAATTTAATCAAAAGGAAAAGTTTCCATTTATAATTAATACTAGCCACTGCATTTTATAATGCCAGTGATACCTTAGAAACAAGATATCATTCTGGACACTTTTGAAGTTGTGTCTTTAAAGTTAGGATTCTGTCTTTATCAGAGACAGTTTTATTTATAACCTCACATAGAAGTGCACAAATAGACAGAAAGCATACATTTAGCTGTGGAATTGCATGCAAAAAACTGTTGTTACTGCAGCTTCTTTTCTGTTGTCCACTGTTAAATTTAGAAATCCTTAGAAAGCCTTAAGTAAATTAATGAATTCATATCAACCAAAACCTCAAAATGGCATTTAAAATTTGAAATAAGCTATGTTTTATTATTTAAATATGAGTTAAATCCCATTATATCTAAAAAGATACCAAACAAACCTCCCCTCTGCCATACACAAATAACCCCAGACCAGCTGTTTGCAAAAAATTATCAGGAGAAGATTTCTAAAAGCAACCCAAAGTCCTGAACATAGTGCTCTAAATAAAAGTTAAGGAGATGGACAAGGCAGGACTGGAAGAACAACCCTTCCCATCCCTAGACCTTGGAGAAACTACAAGGGACAGTTCAGCAGCATCATAATTCAGGGCCCAGGTCCTGACAGTCTTTTCTGTGCACTTTTCCTGCTGAAAACATCACAAGAACAGCTGCTTTCACAGGATTTTTCATGGAGTCTCAGGAGATCTTCTTGTTATGTTACTGCAGTACTTTGAATGACAGTCAGATAGCAAAAACAACAAGAACAAGATCCAAAGAGAGGAAAGAGTGAGGATAGGGGTCATAAAGAGACAGGGAAAATAAAGGAAGATAAGGAAAAATGGATTATGAAAAAGTAATTATCAGAAAATATCAGCAAATAGAGGGAGTTGGGGAACCAAAAAATTAGACAAAAATAGAAATTAAGTGAAAAGATTTACAGTAAACAAGTGCTATGACAAGAGATAGGAAAAGAAAAATAAAGAATCTATGCCGCCGAAAAGAAAAAGAAAGAGAGAGAAAGAGAGAGAGAAAGAAAAAGAAAGAAAGAAAGAAAGAAAGAAAGAAAGAAAGAAAGAAAGAAAGAAAGAAAGAAAGAAAGAAAGAAAGAAAGAAAGAAAGAAAGAAAGAAAGAAAGAAAGAGAAAGAAAAGAAAGAAAGAAAGAAAAGAAAGAAAAGAAAGAAAGAAAAGAAAGAAAGAAAGAAAAGCGAAACTTGCAGTAAGAGGCAAGAGATGAATAGAAACTAGATGCTGTGTAACTA